>NW_026891047.1:0-14639 GCF_015708825.2 Lethenteron reissneri
CGCTAGGGGTGTATTGGGCGGGGCTACAGCGGCAGGGGGCGGGGCTACGCGGGGCTGGGCGGGGCAACGGCGGCAGGGGGCGTGGGCACGAGGTGGAGGGCGGGGCTATGCGGGGTTGGGGCGGTAAGGGGCGGGGCAACGAGCTGGGGGCGGGGACACCGAGATGGGGCGGGGCCACGGGTGGCCGGGGCGGGGTTACGCGGGTGGAGGGCGGGGCCACGGGGCATCCACTTATTGGCGGCCATTTTTTGCCATTTCATTTTATTATAGCCATTCAATTGTTCGGTCCTACCAGCCCACCCCACAGGGTCCTGTTTATATCCCGAAGGCAAAGTATACGTCAATTGATTCATCGTCAAGATTATGCAATTAGCGAAAACGAATGACTAAAATATTTCTAACAATCGTATTCATGTAACTCGACGAGCAGCAACTGCTTTTCACGATCAGTTGATATTTAACGCACCACCTTGGAATGGCAACCCTTCTCGAAACACAAAGATAACTTTTTGGAACAATCTTATTCGTCAAACAGCGGCTTCACTCCCTGCTCCCTCGCGCGGGCGTGTCTGCAGTGAGCCGCCGGCTTTCTCTCTCCGCAGCTACATGAGCTGCGTCGGCACGATGTTGTCCTTGAAGAGGTTCGGTCGCTCGACGCTCGGTGGCGCCCGGTGCTGCTCGTTCACTCGTGCGCTGGCAGGCTTGGCTCCTGCGCTCTATGGCCGTTTGCAGCTGTTTGTCCGCAGCTGGATGACGAGTCGGCACGACGCTCGCCGTCGTGGTGCGCGATGATTCCGTTGTCAGCGCGCGCAGCTCCTCCGCTGCTGGAAGTCTTGGTTCCCAGCTGGTGCAGGTCGATCTGTGGTCGAACACACGGCGCATTCGATGGCTCTCTCCTCCAGGCTCTTGCCACTGCTCCATTCTCTCTCCTTGCTTTCGCCTTTGGCGTGCAGCTGACAGCTTCACACGTGCACCCGCTGGTGCCTCTCCCGCCCTCACTTCAGGGCTGCGCTGCTGAGGCTCTTTCACGAGAGTGATAGTTTAACACGTGGCAGGCTTTCGCGACCAATATTATTCACAATCAACGTTTTTGGGTTTAGATGGTGAATTGCCTGATGATGCTGGTTGCAATTACCAGCGAAACGTCGTGCTCCTCAAAAATTGTAAATGTTGTGGTTTCACGCTTCAACACACACCGGTGTGGGGGCTAAAGCAGTGAACTATTTGTCTTTGTCAACGTGACACTTTTTTACTGATTGGCCATAGTCGGGTGGTGGAGGGTTACGACACATTTATAAATAACGCGATCTAAACCCAAAAACGTTGATTATGGACAAGAGTGATAGCTGGAATTTCGCAAGCTTCACTCGCTCTTAATCACACATCGTCACTGCGTTCTGCGATAAGCGACACTCATGGTCGGTGTCGGTGCCTGCTCCCTCGCGACGGCACCGCAAGCCTGAGCCAGGCTGAAACCAGACTGGACTGCGTGATGTGCGTTTGTGTTTAAACCAAAAACGTGAAACCCCCTCCCCTCTCTGCGCGTCTCTTGGGAGAGAAAAACAAACGTAAAAAATTAACCCGTAAAAACAAAGTTTTCACTATAAATCCTTTATATGCGTGGCATCGGTTTTATTTTATTATTCATTTCTGTTTTTTAAATTACAGTACGTGTTCAATGGGCCACAACTCAGCCCACATTGGTCTTTGAAACGGGCGGCTATAGTCCTCTCGTCCTCTGGCTTGAGATGGCTGCCACCTATGGGTCAGATGATTGCATTGCACCATTAAGCAATTGGTAATTAAATATATTTTTGTACTAAAAAGTGTAAAATTTTGGGAAAAAAATTTCACGAACATTAGTTGTCTGGCACAACGAGTCTGTGTGCAAAATGTCAGCTCGATTGGATCACGGGAAGTGGGTTAAAAAACGACTGAAAGATTTGCACGGTCGTAAGCGCGCAAGCAAGTGAACTTAATATAAAGGATTTAAAAATGAGATGTGATAGAGCAAATCTGAGATCAGATTTGGAATCAGCACCCTGAAATTAGTCGAAATCAGCACCCTGAAATTAGTCTAGAACAGCTGCAAAAGTCCAGGCCAGAAAAAAAATGCTTTTTTGTTGTTGACCAGTGTTATACACCTACGTACTGTATTTTTCTTTACCATATATCGGTTCGTACGGTTGTGTCGGTGGTCGCGTGTTTTTCATTCATACCGTAGAAGAATAACAGATGCAGAGTTGACGTGATTGTGACACTAGTTGATGCTGTGATCTATTAAATACTCAAGATTTGTATTGCACTGAGTGTCCGAGTGGTTTCTTTCTGTTTCCTTGCTTTACAAAGCCTGTATGTACTGCTTGACGGGTCGGTGAACCTGGTGACCATTTTTTTTCGATTTAAAGCTTTCGTGACTGCAGGGATTCATATTCTTGGTTCTTTCGGTAAAGTCACGGGGAAGGTGGGTGAGTGGTTGGGTGGGGTGGGTGAGTTGGGTGGGTGAGTTGGTGGTGAGTGGGTGGTGAGTTGGGTGGATGGGTGAATGAGTGGGTGGGTGAGTGGGTGGGTGAGTGGGTGAGTGGGTGGGTGAGTGGGAGAGCGGGTGAGTAAGTAGGTGAATGTGGTGGTTGGGTGGGGTGGGTGAGTTGGGTGGGTGAGTTGGGTGGGTGGGTGAGTTGGGTGGGTGAGTTGGGTGGGTGGGAGAGCGGGTGAGTGAATGAGTGGGTGAGTGGGAGAGTGAGTGGGAGAGCGGGTGAGTGAGTAGGTGAATGGGTGGTGGGTGGGGTGGGTGAGTTGGGTGGGTGGGGTGGGTGAGTGGGTGGGTGAGTGGGTGAGTGAGTGGGAGAGCGGGTGAGTGAGTAGGTGAATGGGGTGGTTGGGTGGGTGGGGTGGGGTGGGGTGGTTGGGTGGGGTGGTGGGGTGGTTGGGTGGGTGGGTGGGGTGGGGTGGGTGAGTGGGTGAATGGGTGGGTGGTGGGTGAGTGAATGAGTGAGTGGGAGAGCGGGTGAGTGAGTAGGTGAATGGGGTGGGTGGGGTGGGTGAGTGGGTGGGTGAGTGGGTGAGTGGGAGAGCGGGAGAGTGAGTAGGTGAATGGGCTGGGCTGGTGGGCTGGGCTGAGGTTACAAACCGAAACGTCGACGGCCGAGTGAAAATTTTCAAAAACCAGGAACTTTATTTAACATTTGCCAACGACAAGAACAGAAGGAGATTGTCCCTGTTGTTGTTGTTGTTTCAAAACCACGTCAAAAATAACCACAGACACAACAACCACCCACCCCACCCCACCCCACCCACCCCGAAACGACCTCCAACGCACCCCCCACCCCCACACCACGTGGTTGTGGCCTTTGTGACGTCACACCACGTGGTGTGCCCACGTGTGCAGTGGGGGAAATCACGTGATGCGGTGGTCACGTAACCCCCCCCCCACCCCAGACCCATCACGTGTTCACGTATCGATTCACACAGACTCACACAGACTCACACAGAGACCCACAGACTCAACACACAGATACCCATACACTCACCACACAGAGACTCACAGACTCACCACACAGAGACCCACAGACTCACCACACAGAGACCCACAGACTCACCACACAGAGACCCACAGACTCATCACACAGAGACCCACAGACTCACCACACAGAGACCCACAGACTCACCACACAGAGACCCACAGACTCACCACACACAGACCCATAGACTCACCACACAGAGACCCACAGACTCACCACACACAGACTCACAGACTCACCACACAGAGACCCACAGACTCATCACACAGAGACCCACAGACTCACCACACAGAGACCCACAGACTCACCACACAGAGACCCACAGACTCACCACACACAGACCCATAGACTCACCACACAGAGACCCACAGACTCATCACACAGAGACCCACAGACTCACACAGAGACCCACAGACTCACACAGAGACCCACAGACTCACACAGACCCACACAAACCCACACTCACACAGACCCACAGACTCACACAAACCCACAGACTCACACAGACCCACAGAGACCCACCACACAGAGACCCACAGACTCACCACACAGAGACCCACAGACTCACCACACAGAGACCCACAGACTCACCACACCGAGACCCACAGACTCACCACACAGAGACCCACAGACTCACACAGAGACCCACAGACTCATACAGAGACCCACAGACTCATACAGAGACCCACAGACTCACACAGAGACCCACAGACTCACACAGAGACCCACAGACTCACACAGACCCACACAAACCCACACTCACACAGACCCACAGACTCACACAAACCCACAGACTCACACAGACCCACAGAGACCCACAGACTCACCACACAGAGACCCACAGACTCACCACACAGAGACCCACAGACTCACCACACAGAGACCCACAGACTCACCAACACACAGAGACCCACAGACTCACACAGAGACCCACAGACTCACACAGAGACCCACAGACTCACACAGACCCACACAAACCCACACTCACACAGACCCACAGACTCACACAGACCCACAGAGACCCACAGACTCACCACACAGAGACCCACAGACTCACCACACAGAGACCCACAGACTCACCACACCGAGACCCACAGACTCACCACACAGAGACACAGACTCACCAACACACAGAGACCCACAGACTCACCACACAGAGACCCATAGACTCACCAACACACAGAGACCCACAGTCAGGCATAGAATTTAGACTGAATTTAGACTGAAATCCCATGTGTTTAGAACTGCTTGTGGATGTTGTTGTTGTGTTTAGGTTGTTGTTGTTGTGTTGTTGTTGTGTTTAGGTTGTTGTTGTTGTCGCTTCGTCCGCTGCCGGAAAAGTCCAACAAAGACAAAGCTCCCCCAGGTAGCCTCCATCAGGGCTGTAGGGGCAAGTGCTGTGGTTAGGAGCGAGTAGCGCCACCTATGATGTACACACAGACAAAGCACCCCCAGGTAGCCTCTAGCAGGGCTGTAGGGGCAAGTGCTGCTAGTAGCGAGTAGCAGTAGCAGCGTCTATGGAGGCTACCGGCACTGAGGCTACACACAGAGGGGGTGCGTGGCCACCACCACCACGCCCGGCCGCCTTTGTCTCTCCCCCAGTGCTAGCGATGATCACTACACCAGCACTACACCACCACCACCACCACCACTACACCACCACTACTACACCACCACCACTACACCACCACTACTACACCACCACCACTACACCACCACCACTACACCACCACCACCACTACACCACCACTACACCACCACTACACCACCACCACTACACCACCACCACTACTACACCACCACCACTACTACACCACCACCACTACACCACCACTACACCACCACCACCACTACACCACCACTACACCACCACCACTACACCACCACCACTACACCACCACCACCACTACACCACCACCACTACACCACCACCACTACACCAGGTAGCTCGATTGAGGTTGAGTCGACCTAGGGGAGGCCCAGGACCAGTTCAGAAAATCGTCACTGATGGTGTTGGTCGTGGTGGCGGCGGTGGTGATGGGTGTGATGGTTGTGGTGGTGATGGTGGTTGTGGTGGTAGTGGTGATGGTGGCAGTGGTGATGGTTGTGGTGGTAGTGGTGGTGGTAGTGGTGGTAGTGGTGATGGTTGTGGTGGTAGTGGTGGTGGTAGTGGTGATGGTTGTGGTGATCGTGGTAGTGGTGGCGGCGGTGGTGGTGATGGTGGTGATGGTTGTGGTGGTAGTGGTGGTGGTGGTGCTGGTGGCGGCGGTGGTGGTGGTCGTGGTGGGGTTACAGGCTGTGGAGGAGTAGGCCAAATACACAGCAGCAGCAACAATAACAACAAGAGTCCATCAGCAGTGACCAGGAGCAGTTGCAGTTAGGCCATTGCCCCATCACCAGCATCACTCTACACACACAGACACACATACTGACACACACAACACACACACAGACAGAAACACACACACACATACACACACTGACACACATACTGACACACACAGACACACACACAGACACACACACAGAGACACACACAGACACACACACACACTGACACACACTGACACACAGACACACACACAGAGACACACACAGACACACACACACACTGACACACACACACGTCCTGTGTGTGTGTGTGTGTCTGTGTGTGTGTATCTGTGTGTGTGTATCTGTGTGTGTCTGTGTGTGTGTCTGTGTGTGTGTTTCTGTGTGTGTCTGTGTGTGTGTGTCTGTGTGTGTGTATCTGTGTGTGTCTGTGTGTGTGTCTGTGTGTGTGTTTCTGTCTGTGTGTGTGTCTGTGTGTGTGTGTGTCTGTGTGTGTGTCTGTGTGTGTGAGTGTGTGTATCTGTGTGTGTCTGTGTGTGTCTGTGTGTGTGTGTCTGTGTGTGTATCTGTGTGTGTCTGTGTGTGTGTCTGTGTGTGTGTTTCTGTCTGTGTGTGTGTCTGTGTGTGTGTCTGTGTGTGTGTCTGTGTGTGTGTGTGAGTGTGTGTATCTGTGTGTGTCTGTGTGTGTCTGTGTGTGTGTGTGTCTGTGTGTGTGTGTGTCTGTGTGTGTGTGTGTATCTGTGTGTGTCTGTGTGTGTGTCTGTGTGTGTGTTTCTGTCTGTGTGTGTGTCTGTGTGTGTGTGTGTGTCTGTGTGTGTGTGTGTCTGTGTGTGTGTGTGAGTGTGTGTATCTGTGTGTGTCTGTGTGTGTCTGTGTGTGTCTGTGTGTGTGTGTCTGTGTGTGTGTGTGTGGTCCGGCAAAACAACCTCCTACCTCCTCGCGGTGCCGGACGGGCAACACTGTCGTGGGCAGTGCTGTGGGGGGAGGGCCAATGCCCATTGGCCTCTCCCCTCATGGCGTCTGTGACCACCACAGTGGCTAAACGGGGGCTCTGGACGGGTGTGAGGGGCTGGTAACCCCTCCACCTTCAATTAACCACCACTAAACCACGAATTAAACATAAACCTGTAACAAATAAGCTTGTGCCGGAGGCCCCGGGGGGTCAGGCTTTTATGACGTCTCCTGGCCAAACCCCATTTGGCGGAGCCAGGAGATTGAATTTTCACCCTCGGGGCTCCTCCAGAAACAACAAAAAACCATTGCGGATGGCCACGTGGAATGTTCGAACGCTCACTGCGGAGGAGAGGCTGCCACTCCTCTGTCGGGAGCTGGACCGGTACCGCCTGGATCTCTGTGGCATTCAGGAGGTCCGGTGGACCGGTTCTGGCTCCTGCCACCATGAGGGGTGGACAGTCCTCTACTCGGGGCAGGAGACTGCCAAACAACAGGGAGTGGCTCTTCTTCTGAACAAAAGAATGAAGGGGGCGTGGGAGCGTGGCGGTGAGGTGTGGGAAGCTGTAAGCCCCAGGATACTTTGGGCTCGCCTTCCCATCAACCAGAGGCGAGGAGTGGTGGTCGTGGTTACTTATGCCCCCACCGAAGACGAACATCCGTGGAGGGATGCAGGCAAAGCCGATGAGTCAGACTCTTTCTATGACCTCCTGTCACAGGTGCTGGCTAAAGTGGCCACTCGGGACAGAGTCATCTTGTTGGGTGACTTCAATGCCCGAGTTGGTCATGATGCTGGTACCTGGTCTGGAGTGATTGGAAGGCATGGGCCAGATCAGCTCAATAATAACGGTAGGAGGCTGCTAGATTTTTGTGCAGCCCATGGGCTTGTAATTACCAACACGCTCTTCCGGCATCGGCGCATCCACACAACATCATGGATACATGCCGGGTCCAAGCAAGAACATCTGCTGGACTACATAGTGACGGACCAGCGGATGCGAACCCATGTCCTTGACACCAGGACCTACCGTGGAGCTGATCTGTCCTCTGACCATCGACTAGTCATCTGTAAGATGCGCCTGCCTTTCTTCCACTCCGGTGGTGGGTGTACACCCAGGATCCCATTCCAACCAAAAGTGGCCTGGTCTCAGTTAGCTGATGAAAGTTGCAAGCGAGAATTTCATCATCGCTTGCAGCTGGGGTTGGCATCGTCCCCCACTCCACCTGATGTCGAGGGGAAATGGGCGAGGTTTAAGACTGTGACTCATGCAGCTGCAATGGCTGCTTTGGGTACGCGGTCCAGACCTCCCCAGAAACCCTGGCTGACAGAGGAGGTGTTCAGGTTAATTGAGAAAAAGCGTCAGGCCCACTCTCATCGCCTACAGCATCCCACGTCAGAGAATGAGGAGGTTTACCGCAGCCTTCGCTCGGAAGTTCGGAGAGCCGTAAGGCGCTGTAAGGATGGGTGGTGGTCGCGGGTTGCTGAGGAGATGGAGTCTGCCTCAGTGGCCCGTGATCACAAATCACTATTTAACTCCATCAAAAAAGTAACCTGCAGCGCCACACCTATTACCATCATTAGAGGAAAAAACGGTGATCCAATCTCCGACCCCCAGGAACAGGTTTGCAGATTTGCTGAGCATTTCTGTGAGGTCCTGGGGGAGGGAAATTCTCTCAGCCAGGAAAACATCATGGCACAAAGTGGTGATAACCCTGCTGAGGCTGCGGTGCCTCAAATATTGGAAGAGGTCACCCCCTGTGAGTGGCTGGCTGAGGTGCCAGCTGTTGAGGAAGTACTGAGGGCGATCCGGAGTCTGAGACCAGGAAAGGCACCGGGCAGAGATGATCTCCCAAGTGAAATGCTGAGGGAGGGTGGCGTTTGTGCACAGACTGCCCTATATGACATCATAACAACAGTCTGGACCACTGGACGGGTTCCGCAGGACTGGAAGGATGCCCTGGTGGTTCCCCTCTTTAAGAAGGGGGACCGTACCGACTGTAACAACTACAGGGGCATCTCACTCCTCAGTGTGCCGGGTAAGGTCCTGGCAAGGATTATTCAACATCGCCTTGCTAGGCACGCTGAGGAGGGGCTTGCGGAGCCCCAATGCGGTTTCAGGAAAGGGCGGTCCTGCACAGATGCCATATTTTCTGTCCGTCTGCTACAGCAGAGGTGTAGGGAATTCCAAAAAGACCTACATCTCTGCTTTATTGACCTGGTCAAGGCCTATGATACCATCAGTAGGACTGGGCTCTGGGTTGTTCTTCGTGCTTTCGGAGTCCCTGACCCTCTGCTCACGATCATTAAGGACCTTCATGATGGTGAGCGGGCCCGGGTAAAACTACGTGGCCGGGAGTCGGAGCCTTTCCCTGTACACCTTGGGGTGCGACAGGGATGTCCTCTGGCTCCCACATTATTTAACATCTATTTTGACCGCGTAGTTCGTGAAGCCTTCAATAGCTGTACCGGGGGAATTTCCATTTGGTACAGATATAATGGGAGGCTGATCGACGCCCGGGTGCGATCAAGGGATGGCTCCCTATTGGTCAACCACGTTATGTATGCCGATGATTTGGTAATAGCTGCTCATTCAGAAGAGGAGTTGGAGGCGCTGCTGCTGAGACTGGAGCGTGCCACTAAGAGGTGGGGCCTTACCATCAGCCCCACCAAAACTAAGCACCTGCCTGGGTATTTTGTACCATCGGACACTCCACCCCCACAACTCCCAATTGGTGATGGGGCAGTTGTGGAGAGAGTGGAGAGTTTCCCATACCTGGGCAGTGTGCTTATGACCGGCTCCAGTTTATCAGCAGAGGTCTCACTCCGAATCAGTCGAGCGGCAATATCTTTTCATCGGTTGCGTAACGCTGTGTGGAAGCTACCTGGTCTGTCGCTCCGCACGAAGCTTCAGGTCTTCTCGGCCACGGTCATTCCCTCCCTTCTCTACGCTTGCGAGACGTGGACCCCCCTGGTGGAGCATCTTCGCCGGTTGGAAACATTTAGGCTGGCCTGCCTACGATCCATCCTGGGTTTAACCAGGCTGGATTGTGTGAGGAGCTCACAAATCCTTGAAAGATCTGGGCAAAGTCCCATCAGGTGAGCTCCTCCGGCAGGCAAGGCTGCGTTGGCTGGGTCATGTAGCCCGCATGCCCAGCCACCGCATGCCTAAACAGCTTTTGTTCGGCCGGATCGAGGGGGCTAGACGGGCGCGGCACGGGCTGGAGAAGAGATGGAGTGATGTGGTACAGGAGGACGTGGAGCTGAGTGGACTTGCCGATGACTGGTACCAGCGGTGTCAAGATCGGCCTCAGTGGAGGAGGCTCGTGAAGGACGCTACTGGGCAGTTGGAGGCAGTCGCCCTCCAACAACAACGGAGGGCGGAGGAGCGACGCTCACAACAACGAGCGGAGCGCCGGGTGGCTAAAGCACAGCAAGTTGGCACAGTAGGGGGCACAGGTGGTGCATCAGCCAGTCATCTCGGTCATCTCGGTCAGTCGACCAGTGGCACCTGGGTCTGCCCCGTGACCTCCTGCCAGCGGGCTTTCGACACTTCACGTGGCCTCAAGGTGCACTTGGCCTGGCACAAGCATCGTGGTGACGTCACCGCCACTTAGTGGCGAATGGCGGTTGTTGTTGTTGTTGTGTGTGTGTGTCTGTGTTTGTGTGTGTGTCTGTATCTGTGTGTGTCTGTGTGTGTCTGTGTGTGTGTGTCTGTGTGTCTATTTATGTCTGTGTGTGTGTCTGTGTGTGTCTGTGTGTGTGTGTCTGTGTGTCTGTGTGTGTCTGTGTCTGTGTGTCTGTGTGTGTGTGTGTCGTGTGTTGCTGTGTGGTCTGGTTGTCTGTGTGTGGGGGGGGGAGGGAGGTCAGGGGGTGGTGAGGGGTGGGGGGTGGTGAGGGGGGTGGGGGTGGTGAGGGGGGTGAGGGTGGTGAGGGTGAGGGTGGTGAGGGTAGGGGGGTGAGGGTGGTGAGGGTAGGGAGAGGTGGGGGGTGCCCCTCCACCATCGTCAGCGCCATCACCGTCACCACCACCATCACCACCACCACACACCACCACCACGACCATCACCGTCACCACCACCATAACCGATCCTCGTAGCCCAGTGATGAAGAATCATCTGAAAGAGAATATGGTGAGTTAGCGGGGTGAGTGAGTGAGTGAGTGAGCGAGTGAGTCAGTGGGTGAGTGAATGGGTGAGTGAGTGGGTGAGTGGGTGAGTCAGTGAGTGAGTGGGTGAGTGAGTGAGTGGGTGAGTGAGTGAGTGGGGGTGGGTGGGTGAGTGAGTGAGTGGGTTGTGAGTGAGTGGGTGAGTGGGTGGGTGAGTGAGTGGGTTAGTGAGTGAGTGGGTGGGTGGGTGAGTGAGTGGGTGAGTGAGTGAGTGGGTGAGTGGGTGAGTGAGTGAGTAAGTGGGTGAGTGAGTGAGTGGGTGAGTGCGTGAGCGAGTGGGTGAGTGAGTGAATGGGTGAGTCAGTGAGTGAGTGGGTGAGTGGGTTGTGAGTGAATGGGTGAGTGGGTGAGTGAGTGGGTGGGTGAGTGAGTGGGTGAGTGGGTGAGTGAGTGAGTAAGTGGGTGAGTGAGTGAGTGGGTGAGTGCGTGAGCGAGTGGGTGAGTGAGTGAATGGGTGAGTCAGTGAGTGAGTGGGTGAGTGAGTGAGTGAGTGGGTGAGTGAGTGGGTGGGTGAGTGAGTGAGTGGGTTGTGAGTGAGTGGGTGAGTGGGTTGTGAGTGAGTGAGTGAATGGGTGAGTGAGTGGGTGAGTCAGTGGGTGAGTGAGTGAGTAAGTGGGTGAGTGAATGAGTGAGTGGGTGAGTGAGTGAATGGGTGAGTGAGTGAGTGGGTGAGTGAGTGGGTGAGTCAGTGGGTGAGTGAGTGAGTAAGTGGGTGAGTGAGTGAGCGAGTGAGTGGGCGAGTGGGTGGGTGGGTGAGTGAGTGGGTGAGTGGGTGAGTGAGTGGGTGAGTCAGTGAGTGGGTGAGTGAGTGGGTGAGTCAGTGAGTGGGTGAGTGAGTAAGTGGGTGAGTGAGTGAGTGAGTGGGCGAGTGGGTGGGTGGGTGAGTGAGTGGGTGAGTGGGTGAGCGCGTCGGTGAGTGAGTGGATGAGTGAGCGAGTGAGTGGGGGAGTGAGTGAGTGAGTGAGTGGGGGAGTGAGTGGGTGAGTGAGTGATTGGGTGAGAGAGTGAATGAGTGAACGAATGAGTGGGTGAGTGAGTTCGTGAGTGAGTGGGTGGGTGAGTCAGTGGGTGAGCGAGTGGGTGAGTGGGTGAGTGAGTGGGTGAGTGACTGAGTGGGTGAGTTAGCGGGTGAGTCAGTGAGTGCGTGAGTGAGTGGCTGGGCGAGCGAGTGGGCGAGTGAGTGAGCGAGCGGGCGAGTGAGTGAGCGAGTATGTGAGCGAGTGAGTAGGTGAGCGAGTGAGTAGGTGAGCGAGTGAGTACGTGAGCGAGTGAGTAGGTGAGCGAGTGAGTAGGTGAGCGAGTAAGTGAGTGGATGAGTGAGCGAGCGAGTGAGTACGTGAGCGAGTGAGTGAGTGGGTGAGTGGGTGAGTGAGCGAGTGAGTAAGTGAGCGAGTGAGTGAGTAGGTGAGTGAATGGATGAGTGATTGGGTGAGTGAGTGGTTGAGTGAGTGAGCAAGCGGGCGAGTGAGTGAGCGAGTGAGTAGGTGAGCGAGTGAGTAGGTGAGCGAGTGAGTAGGTGAGCGAGTGAGTAGGTGAGCGAGTGAGTAGGTGAGCGAGTGAGTAGGTGAGCGAGTAAGTGAGTGGATGAGTGAGCGAGCGAGTGAGTAAGTGAGCGAGTGACTGGGTGAGTGAGTGGGTGAGTGAGTGGGTGAGTGAGTGATTGGGTGAGAGAGTGCATGAGTGAACGAATGAGTGGGTGAGTGAGTTCGTGAGTGAGTGGGTGAGTGAATGGGTGGGTGAGTCAGTGGGTGAGCGAGTGGGTGAGTGAGTGGGTGAGTGGGTGAGTGAGTGGTTGAGTGAGCGAGTGGTTGAGTGAGTGGTTGAGTGGTTGAGTGAGTGAGTGAGCGAGTGGTTGAGTGAGCGAGTGAGTGGGGGAGTGAGTGAGTGAGTAAGTGGGTGAGTGAGTGAGTGGGTGAGTGGGTGAGTGAGCGAGTGGGTGAGTGAGCGAGTGAGTGAGCGAGTGAGTGGGGGAGTGAGTGAGTGGGGGAGTGAGTGAGTGGGTGAGTGGGTGGGTGGGTGAGTGAGTGAGTGGGTGAGTGAGTGAGCGAGTGGGTGAGTGAGCGAGTGGGTGAGTGAGTGAGTGAGCGAGTGAGTGGGGGAGTGAGTGAGTGGGGGAGTGAGTGAGTGGGTGAGTGGGTGGGTGGGTGAGTGAGCGAGTGGTTGAGTGAGTGAGCGAGTGGTTGAGTGAGTGAGTGATTGAGTGAGCGAGTGGTTGAGTGAGTGAGTGGTTGAGTGAGCGAGTGGTTGAGTGAGCGAGTGGTTGAGTGAGCGAGTGGTTGAGTGAGTGAGTGGTTGAGTGAGTGAATGAGTGGTTGAGTGAGTGAGCGAGTAAGTGGGTGAGTGATTGAGTGGTTGAATGAGTGGTTGAGTGAGTGAGTGGTTGAGTGAGTGGTTGAGTGAGCGAGTGGTTGAGTGAGTGAGCGAGTGGTTGAGTGAGTGAGTGAGTGGTTGAGTGAGTGGTTGAGTGAGTGAGTGGTTGAGTGAGTAAGTGGGTGAGTGATTGAGTGGTTGAATGAGTGGTTGAGTGAGTGAGTGGTTGAGTGAGTGTTTGAGTGAGTGGGTGAGTGAGTGAGTGACTGAGTGAGTGAGTGGTTGAGTGAGTAAGTGAGCGAGTGGTTGAGTGAGTGAGTGTTGAGTGGTGAGTGCGCGAGTGGTTGAGTGAGGTGAGTGATTGAGTGAGTGAGTGGTTGAGTGAGTGAGCGAGTGGTTGAGTGAGTGAGCGAGTGGTTGAGTGAGTGAGTGAGCGAGTGGTTGAGTGAGTGAGTGGTTAAGTGAGTGTGAGCGAGTGGTTGAGTGAGTGAGTGAGTGGTTGAGTGAGTGAGTGGTTGAGTGAGCGAGTGGTTGAGTGAGTGAGTGGTTGAGTGAGTGAGCGAGTGGTTGAGTGAGTGAGTGGTTGAGTGAGTGAGTGAGCGAGTGGTTGAGTGAGTGAGTGGTTAAGTGAGTGAGTGAGCGAGTGGTTGAGTGAGTGAGTGAGTGGTTGAGTGAGCGAGTGGTTGAGTGAGTGAGTGGTTGAGTGAGTGAGCGAGTGGTTGAGTGAGTGAGTGGTTGAGTGAGTGAGTGAGCGAGTGGTTGAGTGAGTGATGGTTGGGTGAGTGAGTGAGTGGTTGAGTGAGTGAGTGGTTGAGTGAGCGAGTGGTTGAGTGAGTGAGTGGTTGACTGAGTGAGCGAGTGGTTGAGTGAGTGAGTGGTTGAGTGAGTGAGTGAGCGAGTGGTTGAGTGAGTGAGTGGTTGAGTGAGTGAGTGAGTGAGTGGTTGAGTGAGTGAGTGAGTGGTTGAGTGAGTGAGTGGTTGAGTGAGTGAGTGAGTGGTTGAGTGAGTGAGTGAGCGAGTGGTTGAGTGAGTGAGTGAGTGGTTGAGTGAGTGAGTGGTTGGGTGAGTGAGTGAGTGGTTAGTGAGTGAGTGGTTGAGTGAGTGAGTGAGCGAGTGGTTGAGTGAGTGAGTGGTTGAGTGAGCGAGTGGTTGAGTGAGTGAGTGGTTGAGTGAGTGAGCGAGTGGTTGAGTGAGTGAGTGGTTGAGTGAGTGAGTGAGCGAGTGGTTGAGTGAGTGAGTGGTTGAGTGAGTGAGTGAGCGAGTGGTTGAGTGAGTGAGTGAGTGGTTGAGTGAGCGAGTGGTTGAGTGAGTGAGTGGTTGAGTGAGTGAGCGAGTGGTTGAGTGAGTGAGTGGTTGAGTG
>NW_026891047.1:22362-43098 GCF_015708825.2 Lethenteron reissneri
TTAACAATGCTTCCCATTTATGTTGAATCGTAAAACGTTTAATAACTTCTGACCGTATGGGCATTTAAATACGTTGATATTATTGTGTTCCGACTTACGAACCGTTTTAACTTGCAACGGGTCTCGGGAGAAAATCTCGTTCGTAATTCAGAGGACTGCCCGTAATTATACTTTTTAAACATTCAATTATTGAGTTTGAGCACCGTGTTTTTTAATTGACGATTCGAAGCAACTTGACGTGATGTTTATCGTAGTGAAGAGTTAAAGGACCACGCATACCTTTTCGTTGAACATCTTCCACAGCTGCAGGTAGTTTCTTCTAACGGCGTAGAGAGCGTTCCAGAGCCTGAAGTACTCCTTCCCTCCCCGGTTGAGGAAGTGGTGAAGTAGAAACTCCACGCAGTCCTTTCCACCCTTGCTTTTGGCCGTGCTGTAAACTTCCCGTGTGATTGTGCGGTTGTTGATCAGATGCTCCAGGAGAGGGGTCGGGTTCTCACCGACCCACTCCTTTAGCTCCTCTGAGTATTCCTGCATTACCTGCTTTACCATGTTATCAGCAATTTCACCGTCCGCCTGTGGATGACGAACATAGAAGTCTCACGGAAACGTCTCCAGCAGTTCTACAATCTGAGGTTGCCTACACGAGGTGGCTGAATAAATGTATGTTTAACACGTAGGCTTTCGCCACCAATATCCATAATAAATCGTGCAAATATATAAATGCGTCGTTAAACCCGCCCCCACCCAAAACAACCAATTAGTAAGTTTTGTCACGTAAACAGAACGTGGCAATTCGTTACTAGTACAGCACACCGGTATGTTGGCGAGCAAAGCCACAACATTTCCAATCTGAGTACGACGTGTCGCCAGTAATTACAACCAGCTTCATCAGGCGTCAGCCAGATTTGGGGAGAAATCCTCCTGTTTCGTTCCTTAAATAGAGGGGTAGATGTGATGGCATCACTTGTGTGCTTTTCTTGTGCGAAGTGGGGGGGGGGGGGATTAATGAATGTGTAGTGGGTTGTATGGAGACGGAGTCTTCTTTAGGTGGCAACACGTATTTATTTAACAATAACACACGGGATCCCTAACACGAAGGGGTAATGGCCCCTTCTACCTGACAACCTCAGGAGGTACAGCCTCCGGGCTAACGTGCCCTAGCCACTGGGACCACCTAATCTTAGCCCTCCGGCTAACGGGGCCTAGGGGAGGCTGACCCGACCCAGCCAAGGTCCTCGGGTCTCGACTACTGGTCAGGGTCAGGATCGAAACCACGCCTCTCCCTATGACCATCATGTTAGACTAAATCGCAATTTTTTATGCATACAATTCGTGTTTTCCCACAGTGATGAGGCGATACACCGCCGCGGGTCGGAGAAACAAGAGAACGTGGCTGCAAGACACGCGTGTGATTGGCAAGCGTACGCATTGTATCACTTATTGTAAGCTCGCTGGAGCCACCATGCACGCCACTGGAGCGCTCCGAACCGATGTCAACGTCGCTCGCCATTACCTGGGTCCCGTTCTTTACGACTACGAGGAGCGGTGCCGCCTCTTCGTACCTGGCGCCTGTGAACGCATCGCAGGGAGCATTACAGAGATGCAATGGCAAGAAGTTTGCTTTTGCTGTTGCGCGGCGCTTTCAGATGCGCTGCGTCTGCGGCCGTTTGGAACGCCTCCTTCCAATATTAGGAAGCCACAGGAGCAATACACTTTTAAATCATCATCTAGATCAGGGGTGGGGAACCTTTTTTCTTCCAAGGGCCATTTGGATATTTAGAACATCATTCGCGTGCCATACAAAATTATCAACTTAAAAATTAGCCTGTTATATTTGGTCAAACATTTCATTAACTCACCCCTAATGTGATCGCTGGAACAGATCAAATGATTTTGCGGGCCTTATACGGCCCGCGGACCGGACGTTCCCCACCCCTGGTCTAGGTTGACAAACTAATTTCTATTAAACTGCTTTTTCTGTTTAGTTTGTTGTCCTTTCCCTCGCATCTCTGATTAGCCACGGTTGGCGAAGTGTGGTGCAAAATAAGTACAACACACATACATGTGAGGCTTTAAGAGATAATATGACTATCATATAAAATAAAAATCTATCGTAATCATTGTCAAACCAGCTTCTTTTGTCCCACCGTACGTAGCTCACCGTAGCTAATCGGAGGTGCGAATAGAAAAAATGTGTTTTACCGCGCACCGGTATACCGTTAATCTGCTCAATCAGACTTACGAGAGAGCTTCGGTCTCCGTCTAAAAACGATGATGATGATAGTTATAGCGTTCAGCAAGAGTGCGGCGATGCATCCCAACACGATGGTTGCTAGTACTGAAAAATAGAAAACAGAAGGGAAAAACAAAACATCAAATCAGTTCCGCCGATCTATGGATAAAAAAAGCGTGCTGAAGACAGTCAATGCGAGAATTCGAAAACGGCCCATGACGTGTAGGGCAGACCTCGACGAAAGCAGGTGTTACGTTCCTCAGAAAATTCCTCCCAAAAAACGCATTCTGACTCAATAATCGACCTCACGGTCCACAAACGGTCACGCTTCTCCCCTCTTGGTTCAACTCATTTCGACAAGATTTCCATCGCCTGCTATTGGACTATTTTTCTTGGGTGTGTGTGTATGTTAGGGGAGCGGTAGTCTAGTAGCGGTTAGCGCTACGCTGCGCTACGGACCTGGCGACCCAGGTTCGATTCCCATGCACGGCCAACACCGGTGTTAGAGATTATCTGAACTGGTCCTGGGCCTCCCCTAGGTTGACCCAGCCTTAAATTAGTACCTGGTGTGGTACTGTATGAGATCTACATGGTGGAAACCATCAAGAAGGACTGTCTGAGATCTACTTGGTGGAAACCATCAAAAAGGACTGTCTTAGATCTGCATTGTGGAAACCATCAAGGTTTTTTTCCTGCGCATTGAAATGGCCCCTTATAGAAATGGGTGACAAACCGCTCGTGGCGTTCATCGTAGCGACGACGAGCGGCAGAGGTGTTATCGTGATGCTCTCGATGATGCTGGGAGTAGACAATGTATACATTGTAGACGGCCTACATTCGGTTGTTATGGCAAACGGAGCGGAGACATTTGCCGCCGAGGGCGGAGCTGTGGTGTGAGTTGCCGTAAGCCCGTGTTTTGTGGTTGTTACCGTTTTTGTTCATTATTATGAAAGAGTTTTATCGTTACCAGAACATCCTGAGTATGACCACCTTTGACGTCACAAGTTTAGTCAGGTGCCGAATAAGGGAATAGGCGACAGTGCGTATGTTGAACTTCTTTTGCAACGTACGTAGCCAACCGTGCTAATCTGAGTGTGCGGGGGGAGGAAGACAACAAACACGAATCACAAGAAGCAATTCTACAGACGACAATGATAGAGGTGTTGACCGCGTGGTAAGTCACCTTGGCTGGGCCCTTCACGAACACAGAGCTGCGAGCCAGGGTCTCTCTTGAACCCCTCCTTGCACTGGCACACGGTGTCCTGGGCCAAGGAGCAGGCGTGAGCCACCTCCTCATCTGCAAATGGGAAGCGAGTCTTCATCGGTCTCACACACATGGACAACATGACCTGGTTTTGACAATGCCCGTGATTTGTTTTTGCTACGATAGCAATGTCACCTCTCAAAGCCTCACCCTCTTAACTACATCGGCCATTCCCTTCCTCGTCAGTCCCCTCGCCCCTCCACTCCTCCCCGTCCCTCCCCTATAACCCCTCTCACGACCCCTCTTATTTATTGAATTCTCTTTTTCTCTTTTTCAATCTTTTTTTCTCCATTTCTTTTTTGTCTCGTTAATTCCCTCTGTCTTTTTTCTTTCCTTTTTCTTAATTTTCTCATTGTTCTTCTCTCTCTTTTTTCACTTTTTTCTTTCAAAGTTTTCTTCATTTTCTCATTGTTTTTCTCTCTCTTTTTTCTTTCAAATTTTTCTTCATTTTTTTCCTCTTTTTCTCTTTCCTCGTTTTTTATTTCCTTCTCTGTTTTGTTGCGTCGTGTTTCGTGCGTAGCGTCAGGCGACGTCAAAATGTCACCGCATCCTCCATCGTGATTGCGACGGCGGTGCGAGTCGTTCCTGTTACCTGGTCCGCAAGCCCCGCACGGCATGCATGTCTTCTCCTGATGCTCTCGGTTGCTGAAGGTGCCCTCAGGGCATAGCTCACACAAAGGGTCCATGCCATCGGTGATGCAGTCGACAATCTTGAAAGTCCCTATGAAGAGAAACATGGCAGTGTGCTTCGTGAACTTTTCAACATTTTAGATGGAAAAACTACGTAGCTCTTTGTCAATCTACTTCTGGATATATTTCCAGATGCCCAGTCTGTCATGGGGGTTATGTCACCATACTGTGGGGGAGCGGTAGTTTAGCGGCGCTATGGACCCGGTGGCCCGAGTTCGATCCCCGCTCACGGTAGACACTGGCGACGATTATCTGAACCGAATCAACCTCAAATGAGTACCTGGTGCGGTGTGTAGTAAACATCGCCACTAGGGAGACAAAGGCGGCATGGTGCTGGCAACCCACCCCCTCGTGTGCCGTGCCGGCCTTCATAGGTGCTACTTGCTAACAGCACATGCCCCAACAGTCTGTTTAGGCTATAGGGGGGATTTTTGTCTTTGTGACCGTTCTTTACCAGGCTGCTCAGTGCGGGCTGGTGAATGGGTAGTGGGCCTTACTTGGTAAAAGAAAAAAATTGTTTAGTTTCAGTATGGGTGTCTATGAGTATGGGTCTCTGTGGGTCTCTATGAGTGTGGGTCTATGAGTGTGGATCTCTGTGGGTCTCTATGAGTGTAGGTCTCTATGAGTGTGGGTTTCTATGAGTGTGGGTCTCTGTGGGTCTCTATGAGTGTGGGTCTCTATGAGTGTGGATCTCTGTGGGTCTCTGTGGGTCTCTATGAGTGTGGGTTTCTATGAGTGTGGGTCTCTAAGAGTGTGGGTCTCTATGGGTATCTATAAGTCTGTAGAATCACGTGTTTAGAGTATTTGGCTGCTATAAATGTTCACGCGATAGGCCACTTCGCCTCGCTATCATATGTGACGGCCTCGTCGCGTCTGACAAAAGGGCCGCATAGCTCAGTGGGGGCCTTGGTACAATAAACAAAATTGTTTGGGTTTTGGTTGTGTTTCCTTACCTGGGCGGCAGAGTCTGCAGCAGAAGCCCTGGTGTGTTTTGTAGAAGCCGCGATCGCAAACTCTGTCGGCCAGAATGGCAGCGGCAGAGACCATCTACGCAGAGAGGGTGCAGCGGACAAATCGGCGAGTTTGGGGGTAAATCGAAACTCCCGTCATCATCCTCGCAGCTAGAACTCGGCAATGTAAGGTAAAAGGTAAAAACAATGAGCCTACCTTTACCCTACCTTTTACCTCACCACAATACAACATGACTGCTGCTTCTGCTGACTCGCTGTCAGCCAAATGCAAAGCTAACTTGATCTCTAAATTCAACCTCCTATCAAAGAAGAAACCAGAGCCACACATCACAAAGCTGGATGTCAACAAGACCGTTATTAATCAGAGTAACATCCCAATTTCTGACAATCTGAAAACGGTACTGGCCAAAGGACTAGATTTAGCTGTTACCTCTAAACATATACCAGTAGAGGATGTGATTTCTCAGGTTGATGTAGCCCTCAGAGGTATAGGACACATCCATGCGAATGTAGCAAGAGCTGAAATAGTCACATTTCTTAAGAACGCTAAGAAACCCACTAGCAACATTAGCAAAAACGAACGCTCTGAACTCGCGAACCTAAAAAGAGAGATGATATAGTCATCCTCTCGGCCGACAAGGGCAATGCTACGGTCATCATGGATAAAGGCTCATACAACAACAAAATCCTGGATCTACTCAATGATGAGAGTTACTCCAAAATTAAAAACGATCCTACTAATAGCCTAACGGCAAAAACCAACAAGATCATCACGAGTTCGACTTCCCTAATCGAACCAACCAAACGTCCCTCTCTAAAACCCTCGGCTGCTGCTAGACCTCCCAGATTCTATGGTCTTCCCAAGATCCGAAAAGAAGGCACCCCACTACGGCCCATCGTGTCCACGGTCAACTCCCCTACCTACAAACTGGCCCATTTTCTATCAGATACTCTGCTTTCCTTCACTGGCAAGACCTCTTCAGCAGTACTCAACTCAACCCAATTGGTCTCTATGGTCAAGGACATGGTACTATCTCCTGACGATATCCTCGTCAGTTTTGATGTGGTATCTCTGTTTACCAAAGTCCCAGTACCTGACACCCTAACAATAATTGAAGACTTGGTCCAACATGGATTGAATTCGGATGTACCTGCGCTGGTTAGGTATTGCCTCACCAACACTTATTTTACCTGGAATGGCACCTTCTACAAACAGAATGAGGGTACCCCTATGGGCTCCCCCTCGTCACCAGTTATAGCCAACATGTTCATGGAAAAGTTTGAATCAGACGCCATCCAGACATCCACCCTGCGTCCTTCCCTGTGGAAGAGGTGTGTGGATGACACTTTCGTCATTTGGCCACATGGCCTCCCAGCATTGAACCACTTCTTGGACCACATCAATTCTAGACACCCATCCATCAGATTCACCATGGAAGTGGAGAAAGATGGCAAACTACTATTCTTAGATATTCTGTTTGAGAGGAGACCTGACGGATCCTTGGGACATTCTGTCTACAGGAAAGCCACCCACACAGATTCCTACTTGAAACCTGATTCCCACCACCACCCGTCTCAAAAGAATTCTGCATCAAAACACTATACCACAGAGCTCATGGTATTTCTGACCAACACCACCTGGCCAGTGAATTAAGACATGTACATCGGGCCCTCAGGATGAACGGATACTCTGACCGCACCATCCGCCAAGCTGTTTCTCCCACCATACAGAAACAGCCACTTGAAACTCCGATCAAAACTATCACGTTGCCATACATAGCAGGCGTGACCAAAAAGATCTCCAAAATTTTAAACAAACATAAGATCCAAGTCCGATTCAGTACAGTACATAAAATCCGTGATCTAATTCCATCTGTGAAAGATGTAATTCCTGACTTGCAATACCCTGGAGTCTATAAACTAAGTTGCAGCTGTGGTGATTGTTACATTGGGGAAACGAAATGTCATGTCTCTGATCGTGTCCCCGAGCACAAGTCTGAAACACGGCAAAATTGAGTCTTCCGCCGTTGCCGATCATTGCTACAACTCTGTGGGTTCTCATGAGATTGTCTTTTCCGAGACCAAGGTGCTCTGCAAACCTCCTGGCTACCATCAAAGGTTTGTGCACGAAGCCATCCAGATATACAAACACAGACATAACTTCAACCGTGATGATGGGTACAAACTGAGTCATCATTGGAAAGATGTTATTAACCATGCAAAAAAGATTTAATTATCTTCTTGGTTCTTTTGGTAAAGTCACGTAGAAGGGAAATAATAAAAATAAAACATAATAAAAAAACAATTCTCACTATATGAAATTTTTATTATTTTGTTATTTCCCTTCTACGTGACTTTTCTGAAAGAACCAAGAAGATGAATCCCTGCAGTCACGAAAGCTTTAAATAGAAATTTAAGATTTAACTACACATATTTGGACCATCTTAGTTGACGGGTACTATTCTTTAGTTACCGTACAGTTTACTGATAGACATCCAGTTTTGTTTTATCACGTTTAGCTTCTTTTTACACGCTGGTTGCCTGCCGTGAGTTTTACCCACCCAGCAGCAAAGCAAGGGGCGGCTTGGTCCTGACTTGCTTATCTGCTTCTGCCATCTACATAACAAAGGCTCAGTCCCAACAAGCAGCAGCCGTACTAACCACCTCACAACAACTCCTCTCCCGTGACCCATCCTGGCTGCTCCCCCCCTTAACCAGTATATATACAAGGTCAGGTCTCTTGGGACTTCTCTCTACTTGATACAGCTATCGTGCTGTGACGGTTCCACCTGAAGACGGAAGCTTGTGTCTCCTCCGAAACGTCGTGATTTATTATTTTATTTTTATTATTTTTTCTATTAGTACTAGAAAGCTATTTATTTATTTATTACCTACGTGACTTTACCGAAAAAACATACGAGTATAATCACTCTACCCTACCTTTGACCCTTGAGCAAGGTAAGGAAAACGGTAAAAAGCATCGAGCCTACCTTCACCCTTACCCCATACAAATTACCCGATTACAGGGCAATTACTGGGGTACTACTACACATGAACAAGGTTTATAACAGGTAAATGCTTGGTAGAGCGCTTTATTCATGTAAAATACTCTCGATGATTCCAATTTTAAATGGAAGCCACAGACTGCGACAGGGAGCTTTTAGCGAGCGGTAAACACAAGGTGTTTACCGTAAACAAGGTGTTTACCGGATAATATTTTACGCCACCTTTACCCTAGAGGGTAACACTTCACGCTACCTTTAGCCTACCCTTTACCATACCCATTGGCATGGTCTACACCTTTACCCTCTACCCAGTAAAAAGGGTAATTTACCTCACCTTGCTGAGGCCTACTCGCAGTGGCGGCGGCGGCGGCTTCGCCGTCGAACAAAGGCGGTGGTCACCGCAATTGCGCGGTGCTTTCAGATGCGCTTCTGCGGCCGTCTGGAACGTTCTTTCCTTCCGATAACTATTAGGTAGGCACTGGAGCTATGGTGTACTTTTTGCATCATCGAGATCGACAAACTCATTTCTTTAGAACCGCTTTTTGCGTTCAGGTTTGTTGTCCTGCGGTTAAACGATCCAAACTAAACGAATTATCGACTACAAACTACTTTTATTTTACCACAAGCGAACTGGCCACCACAAATGATAGCTCAACGAAGTGGCTTACCACGTGGAAATGTATCGCAGACAAATGCTCTACAAAACGCACGTTTGTAAATGCGGAGGGAACAACGGGAGGATAATCCACGCGACCACCACGGGGAGAGAGACACGCAAACACCAAATATACAACAGGTGTCAGGGTCGGGATGAAACCCACGACCTCCTGTATTCCAAGGTGAGGTAGTTAACATCTCGCTCTGGGAAGAGAGAGAGAGAGAGAGAGACGCAGACTACAAATATACAGCAGCAGGCATCGTCAGGGTCGGGATCGAACCTACGACTTCCTGTAGACCAGGCGAGGTAGTCAACATCTCACTATGGGGAGAGGGAGACGCAGACTCCAAATATACAGCAGCAGGCATCGTCAGGGTCGGGATCGAACCTACGACTTCCTGTAGACCAGGCGAGGTAGTCAACATCTCACTATGGGGAGAGGGAGACGCAGACTCCAAATATACAGCAGCAGGCATCGTCAGGGTCGGGATCGAACCTACGACTTCCTGTAGACCAGGCGAGGTAGTCAACATCTCACTATGGGGAGAGGGAGACGCAGACTCCAAATATACAGCAGCAGGCATCGTCAGGGTCGGGATCGAACCTACGACTTCCTGTAGACCAGGCGAGGTAGTCAACATCTCACTATGGGGAGAGGGAGACGCAGACTACAAATATACAGCAGCAGGCATCGTCAGGGTCGGGATCGAACCTACGACTTCCTGTAGACCAGGCGAGGTAGTCAACATCTCACTATGGGGAGAGGGAGACGCAGACTACAAATATACAGCAGCAGGCATCGTCAGGGTCGGGATCGAACCTACGACTTCCTGTAGACCAGGCGAGGTAGTCAACATCTCACTATGGGGAGAGGGAGACGCAGACTCCAAATATACAGCAGCAGGCATCGTCAGGGTCGGGATCGAACCTACGACTTCCTGTAGACCAGGCGAGGTAGTCAACATCTCACTATGGGGAGAGGGAGACGCAGACTCCAAATATACAGCAGCAGGCATCGTCAGGGTCGGGATCGAACCCACGACCTCCTGTATTCCAGGCGAGGTAGTCAACATCTCACTATGGGGAGACAGAGAGAGACGCAGTAATCGTCAGGGTTGGGATCAGACCCACGACGTCCTGTGTATACCAGGCGAGGTAGTGAACATCTCCGAGCCACTGCCGTGCCAAATGAGCTGAATTCAATCCTCCAGCTGGAACCTGCTTTCACGCTCAGGGAGTCGATTCATGAACCCGGTTTTGCGGCTTCCTCGCCTGTGCTGTGGTCCCGTGGACCGGGCACATTGGGTTTGCCATCTCAGGTGTGGTGGGTTCACAGTCCAGGTTCACGAGTTCGTCGCCTAGGTCTGTCTCGTCTTTGTCTGCTTCTTCCTCCGTCGTACGGATTAAGAGCAGCGGGTTCAAGATGTCAGCTTAGATGCTGCTATCCACTCATTCGTCTGCTCAGAAGCGGAGCGGAGACTGTGGCGGTGTTCACTATAATAAAAATAAGAATGTCACACGCATTGTCTTTGAAGGCGGTTGGCCTACACCAGAAACAGCAGCCTTCTTTATGGCCTAGTATCACTCCCTACGCAGTGTCTCACTACCCAGTGTCTCATTACTCAGTGTCTCACTACCCAGTGTCTCACTACCCAGTGTCTCACAAGCAGTGTCTCACCACCCAGTGTCTCACTACCCAGTGTCTCATTACCCAGTATCTCATTACCCAGTGTCTCACTACCCAGTGTCTCTCTACCCAGTGTCTCACTACCCAGTGTCTCACTAGCAGTGTCTCACTACCCAGTGTCTCACTAGCAGTGTCTCACTACCCAGTGTCAGACAGTGGTATAAACACATAACAGGTGAGTGTCACTGGTTACAGTGAACAGGTGAGTGTCACTGGTTACAATGAACAGGTGAGTGTCACTGGTTACAATGAACAGGTGAGTGTCACTGGTTACAGTGAACAGGTGAGTGTCACTGGTTACAATGAACAGGTGAGTGTCACTGGTTACAGTGAACAGGTGAGTGTCACTGGTTACAGTGAACAGGTGAGTGTCACTGGTTACAATGAACAGGTGAGTGTCACTGGTTACAATGAACAGGTGAGTGTCACTGGTTACAGTGAACAGGTGAGTGTCACTGGTTACAATGAACAGGTGAGTGTCACTGGTTACAATGAACAGGTGAGTGTCACTGGTTACAGTGAACAGGTGAGTGTCACTGGTTACAATGAACAGGTGAGTGTCACTGGTTACAATGAACAGGTGAGTGTCACTGGTTACAGTGAACAGGTGAGTGTCACTGGTTACAGTGAACAGGTGAGTGACACTGGTTACAATGAACAGGTGAGTGTCACTGGTTACAGTGAACAGGTGAGTGTCACTGGTTACAATGAACAGGTGAGTGTCACTGGTTACAATGAACAGGTGAGTGTCACTGGTTACAATGAACAGGTGAGTGTCACTGGTTACAATGAACAGGTGAGTGTCACTGGTTACAATGAACAGGTGAGTGTCACTGGTTACAATGAACAGGTGAGTGTCACTGGTTACAATGAACAGGTGAGTGTCACTGGTTACAATGAACAGGTGAGTGTCACTGGTTACAATGAACAGGTGAGTGTCACTGGTTACAATGAACAGGTGAGTGTCACTGGTTACAATGAACAGGTGAGTGTCACTGGTTACAATGAACAGGTGAGTGTCACTGGTTACAATGAACAGGTGAGTGTCACTGGTTACAATGAACAGGTGAGTGTCACTGGTTACAATGAACAGGTGAGTGTCCACTGTTACAATGAACAGGTGAGTGTCACTGGTTACAATGAACAGGTGAGTGTCACTGGTTACAATGAACAGGTGAGTGTCACTGGTTACAGTGAACAGGTGAGTGTCACTGGTTACAATGAACAGGTGAGTGTCACTGGTTACAGTGAACAGGTGAGTGTCACTTGGTTACAATGAACAGGTGAGTGTCACTGGGTTACAAGAACAGGTGAGTGTCACTGGTTACAATGAACAGGTGAGTGTCCACTGGTTACAATGAACAGGTGAGTGTCACTGGTTACAATGAACAGGTGAGTGTCACTGGTTACATGAACAGGTGAGTGTCACTGGTTACAATGAACAGGTGAGTGTCACTGGTTACAATGAACAGGTGAGTGTCACTGGTTACAATGAACAGGTGAGTGTCACTGGTTACAATGAACAGGTGAGTGTCACTGGTTACAATGAACAGGTGAGTGTCACTGGTTACAATGAACAGGTGAGTGTCACTGGTTACAATGAACAGGTGAGTGTCACTGGTTACAAAGAACAGGTGAGTGTCACTGGTTACAATGAACAGGTGAGTGTCACTGGTTACAATGAACAGGTGAGTGTCACTGGTTACAATGAACAGGTGAGTGTCACTGGTTACAATGAACAGGTGAGTGTCACTGGTTACAATGAACAGGTGAGTGTCACTGGTTACAATGAACAGGTGAGTGTCACTGGTTACAATGAACAGGTGAGTGTCACTGGTTACAATGAACAGGTGAGTGTCACTGGTTACAATGAACAGGTGAGTGTCACTGGTTACAATGAACAGGTGAGTGTCACTGGTTACAATGAACAGGACAGGTGAGTGTCACTGGTTACAATGAACAGGTGAGTGTCACTGGTTACAATGAACAGGTGAGTGTCACTGGTTACAGTGAACAGGTGAGTGTCACTGGTTACAATGAACAGGTGAGTGTCACTGGTTACAATGAACAGGTGAGTGTCACTGGTTACAGTGAACAGGTGAGTGTCACTGGTTACAATGAACAGGTGAGTGTCACTGGTTACAATGAACAGGTGAGTGTCACTGGTTACAGTGAACAGGTGAGTGTCACTGGTTACAATGAACAGGTGAGTGTCACTGGTTACAATGAACAGGTGAGTGTCACTGGTTACAGTGAACAGGTGAGTGTCACTGGTTACAATGAACAGGTGAGTGTCACTGGTTACAATGAACAGGTGAGTGTCACTGGTTACAATGAACAGGTGAGTGTCACTGGTTACAATGAACAGGTGAGTGTCACTGGTTACAATGAACAGGTGAGTGTCACTGGTTACAATGAACAGGTGAGTGTCACTGGTTACAATGAACAGGTGAGTGTCACTGGTTACAATGAACAGGTGAGTGTCACTGGTTACAATGAACAGGTGAGTGTCACTGGTTACAATGAACAGGTGAGTGACACTGGTTACAATGAACAGGTGAGTGTCACTGGTTACAATGAACAGGTGAGTGTCACTGGTTACAATGAACAGGTGAGTGTCACTGGTTATCATGAACAGGTGAGTGAGTGTGAGTTGTCCTCACCACGAGAAGGATGATTCCCCTCCACTCAACTGGTCTCTTCCACAGAATCATGTCGTGATCCTCTCGTCCTCCTGTGTCAGCAGCTCAGGTTCATCACCGATGCTTCCTCATTCGCTCACAAAGTCTCCCCAATGTCTCTCCAATGGGATCTCCGCGATTAGCACGGTTGCCGATGTACGGCGCGATAGAAGTTGGACATACGTACACCACACTATGCACTACTATACACTACACTATACACTACTACACTATACACTCACTACACACTACACTATACACTACACTGCTATATACTACACTATACACTACACTATACTGCTATATACTACACTATACACTACACTATACACTACTATACACTACACTACACACTACACTGCTATACACTACAGTGCTATACACTACACTATACACTACTACACACTACACTATACACTACACTACACACTACTACACTATACACTACACTACACACTACACTACTATACTCTACACTATACACTACACTATACACTACACTATACACTACTATACACGACACTATACACTACTATACACTACACTATACACTACTATACACTACACTGCTATATATCACTATGCACTACTATACAATGTAGAATACTATACTACTATACACTACACCATTATACACTACACCACAATACAATACACTACACCACTGTACACTACTATACACTACACTATACACCACACTATACACTACTATACACTACAACACTATACACTACTATACACTACAACACTATACACTACACTATACACTACACCACTATACTTGATTGAGAACTAATGTTTGTAGAACCGCTCTGCGTTGCTGTGTTCAGTTTGTAATCCCCCCCCGCACCTCCGATTAGCCACGGCTGGCTACGTACGGCGCCAAAGAAGTTCTACACACGCACACACACACATACGTAGCGTAGCTTTGTCAAGGTTAAACGCACGGTCTATAGTTTGATCGCCTCTCTCGAAAAAAAGCGAGAGAAAGAGAGGGAGGAGACTACCAGCTACGACTCTGTTGTTTCGTTTCCTGTATCACTTCCCTTCTAGAGCAATGCACATGAGCTCACTTCCTTGAGTAGGTGCAGGTCAAGGTGCGTGTGTGGGAGAGAGAGAGAGGGGGGTGGGGGGTTGTTTAGAGTGCCAGTGCAAATATGTTTTGTCTCGAGACAAAAAGATAACACGCGAAATGGTGCAAAGCGCCACGTTGGCTAGGGAGATGTTGACTACCTCGCCTGGTCTACAGGAGGTCGTGGGTTCTGTGAGATGTTGACTACCTCGCCTGGTCTACAGGAGGTCGTGGGTCCTGCTGTATATTTGGAGTCTGCGTCTCTCTCCCCGTGGTGAGATGTTGACTACCTCGCCTGGTCTACAGGAGGTCGTGGGTTCTGTGAGATGTTGACTACCTCGCCTGGTCTACAGGAGGTCGTGGGTCCTGTGATATGTTGACTACCTCGCCTGGTCTACAGGAGGTCGTGGGTTCTGTCAGATGTTGACTACCTCGCCTGGTCTACAGGAGGTCGTGGGTTCTGTGAGATGTTGACTACCTCGCCTGGTCTACAGGAGGTCGTGGGTCCTGTGAGATGTTGACTACCTCGCCTGGTCTACAGGAGGTCGTGGGTCCTGTGAGATGTTGACTACCTCGCCTGGTCTACAGGAGGTCGTGGGTCCTGTGAGATGTTGACTACCTCGCCTGGTCTACAGGAGGTCGTGGGTCCTGTGAGATGTTGACTACCTCGCCTGGTCTACAGGAGGTCTTGGGTTCTGTGAGATGTTGACTACCTCGCCTGGTCTACAGGAGGTCGTGGGTCCTGTGAGATGTTGACTACCTCGCCTGGTCTACAGGAGGTCGTGGGTCCTGTGAGATGTTGACTACCTCGCCTGGTCTACAGGAGGTCGTGGGTCCTGTGAGATGTTGACTACCTCGCCTGGTCTACAGGAGGTCGTGGGTTCTGTGAGATGTTGACTACCTCGCCTGGTCTACAGGAGGTCGTGGGTTCTGTGAGATGTTGACTACCTCGCCTGGTCTACAGGAGGTCGTGGGTTCTGTGAGATGTTGACTACCTCGCCTGGTCTACAGGAGGTCGTGGGTCCTGTGAGATGTTGACTACCTCGCCTGGTCTACAGGAGGTCTTGGGTTCTGTGAGATGTTGACTACCTCGCCTGGTCTACAGGAGGTCTTGGGTTCTGTGAGATGTTGACTACCTCGCCTGGTCTACAGGAGGTCTTGGGTTCTGTGAGATGTTGACTACCTCGCCTGGTCTACAGGAGGTCGTGGGTCCTGTGAGATGTTGACTACCTCGCCTGGTCTACAGGAGGTCGTGGGTCCTGCTGTATATTTGGAGTCTGTGTCTCTCCCCGTGGTGGTCACTGCGTCGATTATTTTGTCTCCGGTTTCTCCGGTTTCCCCTCGACATTTAGAATCAACTTCAGCACGCGTTTAATCCCCAGCTTACGAACACTGATAACAAAGACATCTACTTACGAACACGAACAATCTTTGAAACCCCACGTACGAACTCCTTCACTTACGAACACACACAAATTAGTAATCCTCCACTTACGAACGCCCCCACTTACGAACACCGACACAAACATGCGGCTTCCATGAACTATTTTAATAAATATTTTTCGGACATTGACTTAAAAATGCAAACAGGACCATGGAACTACTTTGTTCGGCGGAGGGATCCTTTGCGAGATGTCATGAGTCAGCCTAGCGCTGGGCGTGTCTGTGTGTTCGTGAAGCCTTCAATAGCTGTACCGGGGGAATTTCCATTTGGTACAGATATAATGGGAGGCTGATCGATGCCTGGGTGCGCTCAAGGGATGGCTACCTATTGCTAAACCACGTTATGTGTGCCGATGATCTGGTAATAGCTGTTCATTCAAAGGAGGAGTTGGAGATGCTGTTGCTGAGACTGGAGCATGCCACTAAGAGGTGGGGCCTTACCATCAGCCCCACCAAAACTAAGCACCTGGGTATTTTGTGCCATCGGACACTCCACCCCCACAACTCCCAATCGATGATGGGGCAGTTGTGGAAAGAGTGGAGAGTTTCCCATACCTGAGCAGTGTGCTTATGACCAGCTCCAGTTTAACAGCAGAGGTCTCACTCCGAATCAGTCGAGCGGCAATATCTTTTCACCGGTTGCGTAACGCTGTGTGGAAGCTACCTGGTCTGTCGCTCCGCACGAAGCTTCAGGTCTTCTCGGCCACGGTCATTCCCTCCCTTCTCTACGCTTGCGAGACGTGGACCCCCCCTAATGGAGCATCTTCGCCAGTTGGAAACATTAAGGCTGGCCTGCCTACGATCCATCCTGGGTTTAACCAGACTGGATTGTGTGAGGAGCTCACAAATCCTCGAAAGATCTGGACAAAGTCCCATCGGTGAGCTCCTCCGGCAGGCAAGGCTGCGTTGGCTGGGTCATCTAGCCCGCATGCCCAGCCACCGCATGCCTAAACAGCTTTTGTTCGGCCGGAGGACGTGGAGCTGAGTGGACTTGCAGATGACTGGTACCAGCGGTGTCAAGATCGGCCTCTGGAGGAGGCTCGTGAAGGACGCTACTGGGCAGTTGGAGGCAGTCGCCCTCCAACAACAACGGAGGGAGGAGCGACGCTCACAACAACGAGCAGAGCTCCGGGTGGCTAAAGCACAGCAAGTTGGCACAGTAGGGGGCACAGGTGGTGCATCAGCCAGCATCTCAAGTCAGTCGACCCGTGGCACCTGCTGGGTCTGCCCCGTGACCTCCTGCCAGCGGGCGCTCGACACATCACGTGGCCTCAACGTGCACCTAGCCTGGCACAAGCGTTGTGGTGACGTCACCGCTACTTAGTGGCGAATGGCGGTTGTTGTTGTCTGTGGGGAGTGTTGGATTTAGTGGTTATCGCTACGCTGCGCTACGAACCCGGCGACACGAGTTCGATTCCCGCTCACGGCCAACACCACTCAGTGACGATTCTCTGAACCGGTCCTGGGCCTCCCCTAGATCGACTCAGCCTCAACTGAGTACCCGGTGTAGCGCTGTAGTGTAGTCAACATCGCTAGCACTGGGGGAGAGACAAAGGCGGCCAGCCAGGCATGGTGGTGGTGCTGGCCACTCGGGCTGAATGATTCATCGATATGAAATCGAAATGACAATTTGATACAATGCGATTGGGAAATCGCAAAAAAAAGACTGCAATTTTTAGCCATTTGAAAAGTCCCATTACTCGTTGGAATTGTTGTATTTTTAAATCCTTTATATTAAGTTCGCTTGCTTGCTTAGGACCGTGCAAATCTTTTGGCCGTTTTTTAACCCATTTTCCGTGATCCAATCGAGCTGACATTTTGCACACAGACTCGTTGTGCGTGACAATTAATGTTCGTGAAATTTTTTTTCCAAAATTTTACACTTTTTAGGACAAAAATATTATATTTAATTACCAATTGCCTAATGGTGCAATGCAATCATCTGACCCATAGGTGGCAGCCATCTCAAGCCAGAGGACGAGAGGACTCTAGCCGCCACGCATATAAAGGATTTAGAGTGAAAAACTTTGTTTTTACGGGTTATACTTGTTTATTATTATAACTTAACTAATCTTCAATGTTTCTTTGTTCTAATTAACTTAACACATTTTAATAAATACACGTTGGAAGCAATTAATGTCCTTTAAGTTCTCATCCCTGTGTTGAGGGGTTTCCCAGGACGCACTCGGCAGACGGAGGTAAGGGGACATGACGTCATCGAGATGCCCATCGCGCGTGACGTCACGTTCCGTGACGTCATCGCACTGGACGGCACACACGACGTCACGTCCCCATGTTACTCCTCTACACTTGGGTGTGGCTATGTCTATACGCGAGCAGGTGCTTACATCAACGTCCGCGCCGTTTAGCCTGGGGGGCTAATACGGAGCTGGGATCCCCCACGGCCCCACCCCTCAGTGGGGGAGTTGCTATATAAGGCGGTGAGCCAGAGGGCTCGGGGTTGAGTGTTCAGCTTTAACCAGCGAAGCAAGAAGACCTGCTAGATGAGCCCTGGGACTCCCCTGGATCGCTGTCCTTCTCAGGAGCGACCAAGGCCAGCCAGTGGCGTGGCCCCAAGAGCCCAGAGCCGATGCTCTTGTAAGAGCCGGTCTGGGAACTCAGGGTGCCGTAATCCCAGCTTAACCAGAACTGGGTTAGCTAGCCTCACCTAGCCCGATAGTGGAGGACCTAGGAGTAGGCTAGCTGTGACATAGGTTGTCGATCTCCCAGTTAGACGGGTGGAGGGGCCGATACCCCGCCGAGTGTTGTATATCTCGGCCTGTACATACAACTGTGTTGAATAAATAAGTGTGCCTCCGACTACGTCGTCCAAGCCTCCTTGAACCACACTACTCTTGCATTAGAATATGTGGAGCACCACATCATGAGGGACCTCCTTTGCCACTAGCGAAATATGAGAAGAGGTTTTTTCCCCCCCCTTTTATCTGCCGACAAAACAGCCGCGTTGAGTTGTTAAAACACCAAACGGATACCTGTTACGAGGAATCGTGTCTGCATTGACCACAATGCTTGTGGTCAGAATGCAAGCGTGTGTTGCGCCCGAAACGTCGTGATTTATTTGATACCTACGTATAGTTTAGTAGTGTAGTGTATAGTGTAGTAGTGTAGTGTATAGTGTAGTAGTGTAGTGTATAGTGTAGTGTATAGTATAATAGTGTAGTGTATAGTGTAGTGTATAGTATAATAGTGTAGTGTATAGTGTAGTGTGTTGCACCTGAAACGTGATTTATTTCATACCTATGTATAGTTTAGTAGTGTAGTGTATAGTGTAGTCATGTAGTAGTATAGTGTAGTGTATAGTGTAGTGTATAGTGTAGTAGTGTATAGTGTAATGTAGTAGTGTATAGTAGTGTAATAGTGTAGTGTATAGTGTAGTAGTGTAGTGTAGTAGTGTATAGTGTAGTGTATAGAAGTGTATAGTGAAGTGTATAGTGTAATAGTGTAGTGTATAGTGTCGTAGGGTAGTGTATAGTGTAGTAGTGTAGTGTATAGTGTAGTGTATAGTGTAATAGTGTAGTGTGTTGCACCCGAAACGTCGTGATCTATTACTATTTTACTACCTACGTGGACTTTCCCAAAATAACCACAGAGTATGGATCCCTGCAGTCACGAAAGCTTCAAATCAAGATCATCACAACTTCATGCTGGCAAAGGGGGTCTCGTGACGTCGCTGCGAGTGAATGTTAACGACGAAGAGGAGGTTGAGGAGGTGGTGGCCATGACGATGTTAGCGTCCCGGCCTCAGCGGGCGGTAAACGTAGACAGCCAAGGCCACCATCGTCACCAGCAGCGAGATGAGGACCCCCAGGGTGATGCCTGGGGGGGGGGGGTCAGCACGGTTCAATGTACGTACTACACTATACACTACACTATACACTACACTATATACTACACTATACACTACATTATACACTACTACACTATACACTACACTATACACTACACTATACACTACTACACTATACACTACACTACTACACTATACACTACACTATACACTACACTATACACTACACTATACACTACACTATACACTACACACTACACTACTACACTATACACTACACTATACACTACTACACTATACTACACACTACACTACTACACTACACTATACACTACTACACTACACTAAACTATACACTACACTATACACTACACTATACACTACACTATACACTACTACACACTACACTAAACACTACACTACACTAAACTATACACTACACTATACACTACAACACTATACACTACACTATACACTACTACACACTACACTACACACTACACTAAACACTACACTATACTAAACTATACACTACACTACTATACACTACACTACTACACTATACACTACACTATACACTACACTATACACTACACCAGGGGCGGTTCCTTCATTAGGGCGATTGGGCGACGCACCACCAATGTCATTCAACCACAGAGTTTCGCGAGCCGTTACTGTGCCTCTGGATATAGTCCAATCAGCGTCATGTCACGTTCTGTGGAGTACCGCCTCTTTTTGGGCGATTTCACTCCGGCTGAGAATCGCCCCGAGTGGTCCCATAGACTTACAATCAAAGATGTTTCTTTTCAAAAGGCGGGCGCTGCAATGCATTCTCTATGGCTTCCGGGAGGGCTCGCACTAACGTGCTTACGTCTTCATACGTGAGCACGTTTCAGTCAACAATATTATTTGTCGCCACCTAGTGGAATCTTTAATAAAAGAAACTGAGTGGATTGTAGTAATAGTGAGTATAGAAACAAACAAGGAGATGTATTGTAAGAGTCACTTTATTTTGCCTTAATATTAAAGAAGTGAAGTTGCCTTAACATGCTTAAGCTGTTCATTGATCCATTGCATGGGTGGACCTTATCCTTATCAATCATCCAGACATTTGCCCCCCCTGAGAGATTTTGCAGGAGCCGCCACTGCACTACACTACACTATACACTACTACACTATACACTACACTTACCTACACGCATACATACACACTAACACTACACA
>NW_026891048.1:0-18774 GCF_015708825.2 Lethenteron reissneri
CGTCAAACGCGCTGACGCGCCGCTCTGCTCGGTCGCAGTGGCGAGCTACGCGAGCGCGGCGATGCGAGACCGCGACCCGGATGAGGACGACGAGGAGAGGCTGCAGATCATCGAGGAGGTGGACGAAGAGGAGGAGAAAGACGAGGTGGAGGCGGCGGCGGCGGCGGAGGATGACGAGACGAACTTAGAGGGGACCGGTGTCAATCCCGGCGTGGACAAGACTGCCGAGGCGCTGGGCAGTGCGCAGGACGGGACATTGGCGGAGTGCGATGTGCCGGGCAGTGGGGCCACTCGCCGTGGTGGTGGTGGCGGTGGTGATGGCGGTGGTGGTGGCGGTGGTGGTGGTGGCGGTGGTGGCGGTGGCGGTAAGAGCGCACGTGCTCAGACTTTACAGCGTAGTTGTTAGCGTTGTGTTTAAAATGAAAGGGAAAAAAAACACCTTAGTTCTTTCGGTAAAGTCACGTAGAAGGGAAATAATAAAATAATATTAATAAAACATAATAAAATAAAATAATTCTCACGACGTTTCGGCCACAACGCAAGCAGCCGTCCTCAGGTGGAGAACAGGTCTGACGAGAAGACAGACTCTATCTTCTGTCTTCTTGACAGACCTGTCTTCTGTCTTCTCGACAGACCTGGTTTTCACCTGAGGACGGCTGCTTGCGTTGTGGCGGAAACGTCGTGAGAATTATTATATTATGTTATATTTTTATTATTTTATTACTTCCATTCTACGTGACGACTTTACCGAATGAACCAAGAAGATGAATCCCTGCAGTCACGAAAGCTTTAAATATAAAAAAAAACACGTTTGTAGCATTTGTCGACTTAACAACAAGAACTAAATCCACAGAGTATATGTTCTGCTCCAGCGAGCATTGAGGCAGCTGTGATCGTCTCACTGGGTACCGATTCATTGCCACTGGTGGGAATTTCACATTCCCATGGCGTGAGAGACCAAAGCGGTGACGGGCTGAATCAACTTCCCATCCCCAAATGACGATTTGAACTCGCAGCCTCCCGATTGCGAGCGACTTTCTCTACCCCTGGGCCACGTGGCCAAACGTTATTCTGGATTGCGGCTAATTTCACCAAGCGATCGTTACGTTCAGCGGTTCGGGGTGGGCCAACCAGAGCCGGGCGTGCCACGCTTGTGGCAGCGGCATCGCAAGACACCCGGCAATTGCGTATTTGCCAACGCAGGCGGTGGCATCTCCGTTAAGCGACGCATTCGCAGAGTGAGAAGCGGAATGAGAGGGAGGCGTGCAACTTAGATTAAGGCCATCAGTCTAACTCCGTTCTACAACAAACAAAACACGGCCAAACCAAAAACACTTTTCGAAAATCACCAAAACAAAGCCATAAAATCTTCTTGGTTCTTTCGGTAAAGTCACGTAGAAGGGAAGTAATAAATAATAAAAATAAAACATAATAAAATAATTCTCACGACGTTTCGGCCACAACACAAGCAGCCGTCCTCAGGTGAAGAACAGGTCTGTCGAGGCGACAGCGTCTAAAAGAAAACACCACCACGCTTGGCCATAAAAGCAATGAAACAGCGATCGTAGGAACCGTGACCGAATTTTCACGACAGACGACGTGAACAACACGGACCACCAAACTCGACAGCGGTCCGTCACATCGGTGGGATTGCGTCGTCTCTCATGCACCACCAGCGGCCCCCTCGCCCCGTGCCTCCCCGCTAGGCCCGAGGACTCACGGCTCGTTTGCCGCGCCGCCGCTGCCGCCGCCGCCGCCTGCTGCCGTGCCCTCACTGCGGCCGCGGCTACAAGCGTCGGGGCTCGCTGCGGAAGCACGTTCGCCGCCGGCACGAGGGGGCCCTCGCGGATCTCCACACATCACCGCGACCTCCCCGGGCGGGCCAGGTGACTGACCCCCCGTTTGCCGGCATCATCGCACGTCTGAATGCGTCCGTCTGAATGCATCTGTCTGAATGTGTCTGTCTGAATGCGTCTGTCTGAATGCGTCTGTCTGAATGCGTCTGTCTGAATGCGTCCGTCTGAATGCGTCCGTCTGAATGCGTCTGTCTGAATGCGTCTGTCTGAATGCGTCTGTCTGAATGTGTCCATCTGAATGCGTCCGTCTGAATGCGTCCGTCTGAATGCATCTGTCTGAATGTGTCTGTCTGAATGCGTCTGTCTGAATGCGTCTGTCTGAATGCGTCTGTCTGAATGCGTCCGTCTGAATGCGTCCGTCTGAATGCGTCTGTCTGAATGCGTCTGTCTGAATGCGTCTGTCTGAATGTGTCCATCTGAATGCGTCCGTCTGAATGCGTCCGTCTGAATGCGTCTGTCTGAATGCGTCCGTCTGAATGTGTCTGTCTGAATGCTTCTGTCTGAATGTGTCTGTCTGAATGTGTCTGTCTGAATGTGTCTGTCTGAATGCGTCTGTCTGAATGTGTCTGTCTGAATGTGTCTGTCTGAATGTGTCTGTCTGAATGCGTCTGTCTGAATGTGTCTGTCTGAATGTGTCTGTCTGAATGTGTCTGTCTGAATGCGTCTGTCTGAATGTGTCTGAATGTGTCTGTCTGAATGTGTCTGTCTGAATGTGTCTGTCTGAATGTGTCTGTCTGAATGCGTCCGTCTGAATGCGTCCATCTGAATGTGTCTGTCTGAATGTGTCTGTCTGAATGTGTCTGTCTGAATATGTCTGTCTGAATGTGTCTGTCTGAATGTGTCTGTCTGAATGTGTCTGTCTGAATGTGTCTGTCTGAATGCGTCCGTCTGAATGCGTCCGTCTGAATGTGTCTGTCTGAATGTGTCTGTCTGAATGTGTCTGTCTGAATGTGTCTGTTTGAATGTGTCTGTCTGAATGTGTGCAGGGGAATAGAAGTCGCGACGCGTCGTTGAGCTGCTTGCGGAGTCTTGCTTACTCGCCCCTACCCAACGCCCGTGCTGAAGAGCTTCATAGCTCATCTGATTCCCTCCGGTAAAATTGTTTTATTATTCTGATTCTCACTTCGCACCTCTGTTCCATCTTTGCGCAGAAGGGTCAGCCTCCCGCTGCCGCGAGCCACAAGTGCACAGAGTGTGGGAGAGACTTCAAGAGCAAACACCACCTCAAGGAACACTTCCGCATCCACAGCGGTGAGTGTGGAACAATTGCGACGTTTGGCAGAACGCACCCACCGACGTGATTTCCTTCATATTCTTAGGTTTTTTCGGTAATGTCACGTAGGTAAAACATCAAAATTAATGAAAATAAATAAAATTAAAATCACGACTTGATGCAGCTAATCCGGCTGTGACGGTCCCACCTGATGACGGAGACTTGTGTTGCCTCCGAAACGTCGTGATTTTTATTTTATTTTATTTTCATTAATTTTAATGTTTTACCTACACGGTGACTTTACCGAAAAAACCTAAGAATATGAATCCTTGCAGTCACGAAAGCTTCAAATCTGTGATTTCCTTCCTGCGCGTGTGTCTACAGCGCAGGCCGCATTCACCGCGTCACACGGCACTTTGGATGATGCGTTTATAATGTTTTGCTTTGACACGACGACTTTCGCGACCGATATCGTCCACAATTCTGGCTGCCCACCTGATGACGCTGGTTGTAGTTACTGGCGAAAACGTCGCCGCACTTGAATTGCAAATGTCGTGGGTTTGCTCTCCAGCACGCCGGCGTGCTGAGCTCGTGTAACGAATCGGCACGTTGTGTTTCGCGTCGCAAACTTTACGAACCGGCCGTGTCGGTTTTTGACGACGCGTCGTTCACACTGACGCGATGTAACCCAGAAACCTCCATCGTGGCTGTGTTTGTTTGTAATTTCCAGGGGAGAAGCCGTACGGGTGCCCAATTTGCAAGAAGCGCTTCTCTCACTCGGGCTCGTACAGCTCGCACAAGAGAGCCAACAAGTGCGTGGGCTCCGTCACGGCGGACGGCGCGGCGCGGGAGGCGACATCTCCAGTTGCCGCTGCCTCGACGGCTGACGCCGGCAAGATGGAATGGGCCGTCGCCACGTCTCCCAAAGCCACCCAGAGCTCAGGTCACGATGACAACGAGGACTTCCTGCGGATCAGTGGACCGGAGGCCACGGGTCGTCCCGCCGGCAAGATCAAGACCAAAGAGCCGGATCTGCACGAGCGTTCTTCCCACGTGGAAGGGGCGGCTCGCCACGCGTGCCGCTATCGCCACGAACCGTTTCCGAGCGCAGTACCTCTGCGCCAACACGAGCGCTACCTCTGCAAGGTGAACGACGAGATCGACGCGTCGCCTCAACCGGCAGCGCCGCAGCCTCCGTCTCCGGCTCAACGAAAGAAGTCGAAGTCGTCGGCCGGAAAGGGGTTGAAAGGGAGCGGCGCTACCGGACTCGGAGACCAGTCGGCTTCCCTGAAGTCGTACTGCCTTGCCGGAAGTGTCGAGGCGAGTCCCGAGGAGTCGATGAAGATGTCGTTGGCCATGAACCTCCCCAGAGACGTTTTCTCCAAGTGGCTGGAGGAGAAATTCAACGCGGCGGGCAGAGCGCCGGAGCACCGTGCGTCCGGCTCTCCCTCCCGCGAGCTCGGCCCGGCATCGGCTGGGCACGCCGGCCACGGCACGGAGGGAAGTCCGGAGCGGCACCTGGCGGGCTCGCCGACGGGTGCCCGATCCGACTCGGCGGCAGGTCACGCGGAGAGCGGGCAGCCCGCCGGCGTGGCGGACGGTCCTCGCCGCGGTCGAGACCAGGACCGGCCGCTCGACTTGTCGGTGCCAAAGTTGAGCACGGCGAGGCTCGGAGAGACGGGCTTTGTCGAGTTCCACGATTCAAGTGGCGTTGAGCGCCAAGAGGAGCCGTTGGACTTGACTTACGCGAAGAGATCGCACGGCGAGCTGGACTCGAGTGCTTCTCACGTGACCGACGGCTCGTCTAGCAACAACGGCGTTGACCGTTTACACGAGAACAAGCCGACAATGAACACGGTCACTTCCAGCTACGGCAACGGTCCCGTGCTCGCGGCCTTTCTGCCGCCCGGTTTGATTGCGGCCCTCCACATGGGTGACCCCGGCCTGAGTCCCTACACGGGCCTGGACCAAGCAGCCTTGCTGTCCCACGTGTCACCGTACAGAGGCCTTGCGGACGCGGCTGCTCTCGCCGACTTCCACGATAAGATGCGCCACTTTGCACAGGTAAGAGCAACTGCTTGGAGTATCTCTGTGATATCTGTCTGCTTATATGTCTGTCTATGTTTCTGGTTCTGTGTTTAATCTCTCTCTCAAATTTAGCATTCTCAGGAAGAATGTAATCAAGCAGGTAGGGTGTTGACCGTTATGTTATCCGACTCTCTGTTGTATTACATTACATTTCTAAGTATACTAGATTTGTGTTTCTATTTCATTTATACCTGATGACGATTGCTTGTGTTGCAATCGAAACGTCGTACGCTAGTATTTAATTTAAATTATTATTTATCTTTATACGTGACTTTACCGAAAGAACCAAAGAATAAACTGCTTGGAGGTTGCGCTGTTGGACTAACACGGAAGCACATGCGCACCGGTGGTGCCGCCTTGTGTTTACAATTCACGTGTTGAACCTTATTCATTGTGCGGAGAGATAGATGCGTGAATGTTTCGTTGCTGAAATCCTTCGTATTACGTGATGTTGCGTCGAACTAGGATCCACATATTAAAGAGCGGGTCCCTCCAGATAAAATCTTGATGCAAGTGAGTCTGCCTCGGCTGATGAGACACTGTATGTCAAATATCGATCCCAGAATCTGCTTGTTCTGAATCAACGCTGCTGACATTGTGCACATCCACAAGGATGTAGCTGAGTGATTGTAGCTGGGTGAGTGAGTAGCTGAGTGAGTGAGTAGCTGGGTGAGTGAGTAGCTGAGTGAGTGAGTAGCTGAGTGGGTGGGTAGCTGAGTGAGTGGATAGCTGAGTAAGTGAGTAGCTGGGTGAGTGAGTAGCTGAGTGGGTGAGTAGCTGAGTGAGTGAGTAGCTGGGTGAGTGAGTAGCTGAGTGAGTGAGTAGCTGAGTGAGTGAGTAGCTGGGTGAGTGAGTAGCTGGGTGAGTGAGTAGCTGAGTGGGTGAGTAGCTGAGTGAGTGAGTAGCTGAGTAAGTGAGTAGCTGAGTAAGTGAGTAGCTGAGTGAGTAGCTGAGTGAGTGAGTAGCTGAGTGAGTGAGTAGCTGAGTAAGTGAGTAGCTGGGTGAGTGAGTAGCTGAGTGAGTGAGTAGCTGAGTGGGTGAGTAGCTGAGTGAGTGAGTAGCTGAGTAAGTGAGTAGCTGAGTAAGTGAGTAGCTGAGTGGGTGAGTAGCTGAGTGGGTGTAGCTGGGTGAGTGAGTAGCTGGGTGAGTGAGTAGCTGAGTGGGTGGATAGCTGAGTGGGTAGTTGAGTAGGTGGGTGGCTGAGTGGGTGGATAGCTGAGTGGGTAGCTGAGTGGGTGGCTGAGTGGTGGGTAGCCGAGTGGGTGGCTGAGTGGGTGGATGGCCGAGTGGGTAGCTGAGAGGCAAATACGCAAAGGAGACGAAATTCCGTCGGTTAACCTCGGCGGCTCACCGGCGATCGCGCTCCACAGGGAGAGTCTCCTGAGCGGGGAGAGGGAGTCCCCGTGGGCTCGGTCGCGGTGACAGACTCGGGAGCTCCCGCGCGCAAGCGGCAGAGGAGGGGGGAGCGCGTGCCCGGGAGCTCGTTCGCCCGCGACCTGTCCGACGAAACCTTCCAGGAGAGCGGCCCGTTGTTGCCGCGGCACAAGTACGAGCACGCAGGTACGCGGTGTCGCGTCCCCGCGCGCTTGCGCTCACGGGCGGCGGGTTTCATCCATCGTGCGCCGCTCTCACGCGTCTTCTCCGGAGGCGGAGGCAGGTGATGAATTGTAATAATCGGATGACGCGCGACCGTCGGCACTCGCTTAAGTTTTTAACGAAATGGAAGAATGAACGGCATGACGGACACGCCGTGTAATGAACCGGCGTCGCCCACTAACACGATTGTGTGCGCGGTTGGGCGTGCATGCGTGCGTGCGCGTGTGTGCGTGTGTTGCGCGTGTGTGCGTGTGTGCGTGCGTGCGTGCGTGTGCGTGTGTGCGTGTGTGGTGTGTGCGTGTGTGCGCGTGTGCGCGTGTGCGCGTGCGTGCGTGCGTGCGTCGTGTGCGTGTGTGTGCGTGTGTGCGTGTGTGTGAGTGTGCGTGTGTGCGTGCGTGTGTGCGTGCGTGTGTGCGTGTGCGTGTTGTGTGCGTGTGTGCGTGCGTGTGTTCGTGCGTGTGTGCGTGTGTGTGTGTGCGTGTGTGTGTGTGTGCGTGTGTGCGTGCGTGTGTGCGTGCGTGTGTGCGTGTGTGCGTGTGTGCGTGCGTGCGTGTGTGCGTGTGCGTGTGTGCGTGTGTGCGTGTGCGTGTGCGCGTGTGCGTGCGTGCGTGTGTGCGTGCGTGTGTGCGTGTGTGTGCGTGCGTGTGTGCGTGTGTGCGTGTGTGCGTGTGTGCGTGTGTACGTGTGTGGTGCGTGTGTGTGTGTGTGCGTGTGTGCGTGTGCGCGTGTGTGTGCGTGTGTGCGTGTGTGCGAGTGTGCGTGTGTGCGTGTGCGTGTGCGTGTGCGTGTGTGCGTGCGTGCGTGTCGTGCGTGCGTGTGTGCGTGCGCGTGCGTGTGTGCGTGTGTGCGTGCGCCCGCGTGGGTATTTTTGGTTTCTGGGTGTCGCTGCCTCGCCGTGTCAACGCGCTGCTCACCCACCAAAACCGGAGTGCAATTAGCAGCACAGCTGGTGTTTATTTGTAAAACCGATTTCATGTTGAGGCTTATCATGTCGGCGGTGAAGAGTATCCCCAGTGGGCACCGCTGTGTTTACCGCCCCCGTTTCATGCCGTCAGCCACGTGAAGTGAATCTCGCAGCCTCCCCAGCCTCGCTGATGTTTTATTTTACTAAAAAACCCGACTAACTCTTATTTCTACCAGGTAAGGCCCACTGTGCTATGCAGCTCTTTTTCAGAAGCGACTTTGCGATCACGAATTGTAGCCCAATTAAGTGGCTTTTCGCGTGGAAATTCACAGCAGCCAAATAATCTAAATGCCTGTTTATAAATGTGTGGTGGGGGGAGGGGGGAACCCAACACACCTGGAGGAAAACCCACGCCACCATGGGGAAGAGAACACGCAAACTGCAAATATACTTCTAGATTTGAAGCTTTCGTGACTGCAAGGATTCATACTCCTAGTTTTTTTGGTAAAGTCACGTAGGTAAAAAATGAAATTAAAATTAATAAAATTAAATAATAAAAATCACGACGTTTTGGAGGCTGTATACAGCAAATTTGGCTGTGACGGTCCCCACCTGATGACGGAGACTTGTGTTGCCTCCAAAACGCCGTGATTTTTATTTTATTTTTATTAATTTCATTTTTTACCTACGTGACTTTACCGAAAAAACTAAGAGTATGCAAATATACAGCGGGCTATCAGCGCCCGGTTCGAACCCACGACCTCCTGCATGCCGTGCGAGGGCGATAACCCCGCCCCGCCGTTCCCTGTCCGTCGCAGGCAGGCGTCCCCACCGCTGCGAGGTGTGCAGCAAGGCGTTCAAGCACAAGCAGCACCTGATCGAGCACTCGCGGCTGCACTCGGGCGAGAAGCCGTACCGCTGCGGGCGCTGCGGCCGGCGCTTCTCGCACTCGGGCGGCTACTCGCAGCACGTGCACCGCCGCTACTCGTGCTGCGGCGACCCCGGCAGCCGGGCGCGCCGGGAGCGGATTTGGGGGCGCCGGGAGCGACGGAAGAGCTCGACGAGGGGGATGACAGATGCGGGGCGGAGTGGGAGGATGCGCGGGGGGTAGGTGGGTGAGTGGGTGGGTGGGTGAGTGAGAGGGTTGGTGAGTGAGTGAATGAGTGGGTGGGTGAGTGAGTGGGTGATTGGGTGAGGTTGGTGTGTGGGTGGATGAGTGGTGAGGTTGGTGAGTGGGTGGATGAGTGGGTGGGTGAGTGGGTGAGTGGGTGGGTGGGTGAGTGAGAGGGTTGGTGAGTGAGTGAATGAGTGGGTGGGTGAGTGAGTGGGTGGGTGATTGGGTGAGGTTGGTGAGTGGGTGGATGAGTGGTGAGGTTGGTGAGTGGGTGGATGAGTGGTGAGTGGGTGGATGAGTGGGTGGGTGAGTGGGTGGGTGAGTGAGAGGGTTGGTGAGTGAGTGAATGAGTGGGTGGGTGAGTGATTGGAAGAGCTCAACGAGGGGATGACGGATGCGGGGCGGAGGGCCGGAACGACGAGGCAGAGTGGGAGGATGCGCGGGGGGGGGCGTGGGAAACAAAGAGAGAGTTCCCGCCGTTGAGTTGAACCGTGCCGACGGAGATGATCCTGCGATGGGTGAAGGCCAAGAAACAAATGGCGGCACTGAAGGGTCGAGTGACGACGATGCGTTGTTCTTTGGTTCTTTCGGTAAAGTCGCGTCTATAGATAAAATAATAAATTAAATAATAGCATAATACGTTTCGATCGCAACACAAGCAATCGTCATCAGGTATAAATGAAATAGCAACAACAAATCTAACCAGAAAACTATAGACAGACATATAAGCAGACAGACATCACCAAGATACATAGAGAGAGAGTAACACAGGCACAGAGAGGGGATCGTCTCTGTGGCGAGGCCTTAAATAGACAGAGGGGGCGGAGGCAGAGAGAGGGAGGGGTTAGAGAAAAAAATTACATGTCAATGAGTACGAAGAACGCGTAGTAAAGTACGCAAGCTTGAACATTAGGAGAGAGGGAGAAAGAACACACTAAATTAATTTATCTGTCTGTCTATAGTTTTCTGGTTAGATTTTTTGTTGCTATTTCATTTATACCTGATGATGATTGCTTGTGTTGCAATCGAAACGTCTACGACGTCACGAAAGCTCCAAAATTAACGATGCTTTGACTCGTGATAACTCGCCGGTCGCTCTGAGAACAAATGCGTCGCAAGCAGACCACTGCCGTGCCTGAAATGTGTTTTGTGGATGCAGGATGTTTTTTGAGCAAAGGTGTTTCTGGACTAACTGAAATGCTGTTGGAATGAGTGGGTACTAGGGGCGAGGTGTTTTTTCGTATTAAATGATTGCAAAGAGGTGGAAAACGGAGTTAGGAATGGGCATGTTAAATGTGGATAGATAATGCTATGATTAGGAACATCTGTAGATGGAAGATACAAGAACGATCTGGAAAAAGCCTTTTATGTGCACACTTTAAAAAGAATAAGTTTTCTACCAGTGCCGTCTTTTACAAAAGCAGCGTTACTCAATGTTTACAATGTTAAAGGTTTGCTTTCGCTAGTCTTGAAAAGATAAAAGTATTCTGCTAAACTTTCACGCAGTGTTATTTGACATAGCATGCAGCTTGTGTAGTTTACACTGTTTGTGCAATTCCTCCTCGGTTGTTGTCGTCTCTCTGAAGCTGCGGTGTTTGTTTGTTTGTTTACACGTTGTCATCTCTGTAGTTTATTCATTCCGTTTTACATGCAAGTAGAATGACGTTGTTGTTGTTCTTCTTGGTTCTTTCGGTAAAGTCACGTAGAAGGGAAATAATAAAATAATAAAAATGAAACATAATTAAATAATTCTCACGACGTTTCGGCATCACCGCAAGCAGCCGTCCTCAGGTGAAGAACAGGTCTGTCGGAAAGACAGCGTCTGAATGAACAGGTCTGTCTTTCCGACTGTCTTTCCGACAGACCTGTTCATTCAGACGCTATCTTTCCGACAGACCTGTTCTTCACCTGAGTACGGCTGCTTGCGCTGTGGCCGAAACGTCGTGAAAATTATTTTATAGTTTTATTTTTATTATTTTATTATTTCCCTTCTACGTGACTTTACCGAAAGAACCAAGAAGATGAATCCCTGCAGTCACGAAAGCTTTAAATCGAAATTTAAAGTTGTTGTTGTTTACAATTGCCAGCCAGAACATGAGTCAGTATTAATACTGTTTGAGCAAGATATTTGTAACATTTTAACAAATCGTCCAGACCACTCACTGGCCTGCGTTGTACTGCGCGTACTATTTTAGCGGTGTATTTTAGCGATGTATTTTAGCGTTCTCTTTGCAAGTTGCTGTTTGACAAACGTCAGTGTATTTCTCCTGGATGTACAACCCCGTTTTTAACGAGCTTCCATTTGAATACATTTTGTTTACCGACGCAGCCAAGGCTGCCAAGACTTGAATTTCTACATTAAAACTCAGAAATAAATCTCAGCGTCTTTATCGTAATGATCGCATTGCTCTGCAATGCTGGCGAGGGGTGTCGGTGTGCAACTCCCGTATGCGCGATCCTCTCTTAGGACAAGAGACGCACACTTCCATTTCTTGCGCTTATCCAGAGTTCGAAGTTAACGTTCTCCCATTAAGTAAACAGAAGCATGATAATTGGTTTTTTACCCTTCTATCTGGCAACAAAACTGTGACCTTTTTTACAAGGAGTCATGTTTGCATAGACCACAATCCCTGCAGTCGTAATGCAAACAAAACACAACTCTGATAATGTATGCACTGTCCTTGAAGTTGATTGGTCCACACCCGAGACAGCTTTCCTTAGAGCCTAGTCTCACATGGGTTGGACCAGATGATGCCAAAAGGCGTACAACTCAAAGACAATGCACCATCAGAGTATGAGAGCTCGGGGTAAGCATTTACATCATTGGAACCTCATTTGCCAGTAAAAAATAGAATTGTTTTTTGTACCCTTCTATCTGGCAACAAAACTGACACCTTTTTTACATGTTGCCATGTTTGCATAGACCACAATACCTGCAGTCAGAATGCAAACAAACACACAACTCTGATAGTGTATCCACTGTCCTTGAAGTTGATTGGTCCACACCCGAGACAGCTTAGTCTCGCCCTCGACGAACGAGCCACTGCACGGACCCACCTCGTTCTCTTCACACCACCCCAGGTGTTGATTGTCAACCCTCACCCGGGTGCTCACCGGCTCGAAGCGTCGTGGTTAGAGCGACTTTGACTGGGGGCCGTGGGGTGCTCACAGCGCGGCTCTGTGAGTCAGCCCACGTTCAAGGCTAGTGTGATTGTTGCACTCGAATGAGCGTTGGGGCAGTGCAGAGGTCGCAACCGGGTACCCGATACCCGTACCCTACCCGATACCCGGCTACCCGTACCCGACCGGGTACGGGTAGCCGTTCGCGACCCTGGTGCGGCCAGGTACGGGTAAGGAAACAAAACCCGTTTGCGACCTCTGGGGCAGTGTCCCATCTAATAATAATTCAAAACAATAGATACATCATGTGCCTGCAGAGCTGTGAGTCGGTGGTGGGACATGTGCACATTGCCACAGCAGCAGCAGGGTGGGTGTATTGTATAGGCCGCAGACTTCTTCATCGCAAGGCCACCAGCGACATGACGCAAATGTGAAAACACACCCCCCCCCCCCCAATCATGCTGCTGTCGAAATCCCAAATGGTTTCAAGCGTGTGGCGGCCCTCACCACACTGATGATGCCTTCATGGCGAAAGTGGTCCCCCCCTATGAGAATGAGTGAAAAACACCGGTACAGGACAACCTCTGTTTGCTTTCCACAAAGTAGTACTCGCTTTATCGACCCCCCCGAGAGATGATTTTTAAAATTACAACTTTTTGATGGGCAATCTGTGCCCCAGCCACCGGGCGCTGTGTCCGATTCTACGACCTGAAACTTCTTTCAAACGGTCACAAAAGGTTTCCCACCCCGATGTGTTGACGGCACTGAGCGAGCGGTGGGCATCGCAGCCATCCCACGACAGGGGCTAAGTCTTCCTCAAGTACAACCGCTGCTGACTTCACCAAAAAATGAACCCGTAAAAACAAAGTTTTTCACGATAAATCCTTTATATGTGTGGCGGCTACTAGAGTCCTCTCGTCCTCTGGCTTGAGATGGCTGTCACTTATGGGTCAGATGATTGCATGGCACCATTAAGCAATTGGTAATTAAATATAATATTTTTGTCCTAAAAAGTGTAAAATTTTGGGAAAAAAATTTCACGAACATTAATTGTCACGCACAACGAGTCTGTGTGGAAAATGTCAGCTCGATTGGATCACGGGAAGTGGGTTAAAAAACGACCGAAAGATTTGCACGGTCCTAAGCAAGCAAGCGAACTTAATATAAAGGATTTAAACAAGTAAACCCGTAAAAACAAAGTTTTTCACTATAAATCCTTTATATGTGTGTGGCGACTACTAGAGTCCTCTCGTCCTCTGGCTTGAGATGGCTGCCACCTATGGGTCAGATGATTGCATGGCAGCATTAAGCAATTGGTAATGAAATATTTTTTAAAAAATTCCCTAAAAAGTGTAAAATTTGTGAGAAAAAAATTTCACGAACATTAATTGTCACGCACAACGAGTCTGTGTGCAAAATGTCAGCTCGATTGGATCACGGGGAGTGGGTTAAAACACGACCGAAAGATTTGCACGGTCCTAAGCAAGCAAGCAAGTGAACTTAATATAAAGGATTTTAAAAAGATGCTTCCCGATGTATTGACCCTGTAAAAGTCGAGTCATTCCGTGACCAAGATCTGGATTCGCAGCCTCGCGATTGCCCAGCTTCTGCACTCTTGCCAAAGTGCAACAGTTGATGAACTACCTATTGGAAATTATTGATCGGACTAAACTCATTTGATCCACCGTAGGAATGCGATTGGCCACTGCTGCACTATGAAACAGTGCAACAGTTGATGAACTACCCATTGGGAATTATTGATCGGACTAAACATCATTTGATCCACCGTAGGAATGCGATTGGCCACTGCTGCACTATGCAACAGTGCAACAGTTGATGAATTACCCATTGGGAATTATTGATCGGACTAAACATCATTTGATCCACCATAGGAATGCGATTGGCCACTGCTGCACTATGCAACAGTGCAACAGTTGATGAACTACCCATTGGGAATTATTGATCGGACTAAACATCATTTGATCCACCGTAGGAATGCGATTGGCCACTGCTGCACTATGCAACAGTGCAACAGTTGATGAACTACCCATTGGGAATTATTGATCGGACTAAACATCATTTGATCCACCGTAGGAATGCGATTGGCCACTGCTGCACTATGCAACAGTGCAACAGTTGATGAACTACCCATTGGGAATTATTGATCGGACTAAACATAATTTGATCCACCGTAGGAATGTGATTGGCCACTGCTGCACTATGCAACAGTTGATGAACTACCCATTGGGAATTATTGATCGGACTAAACATCATTTGATCCACCGTAGGAATGCAATTGGCCACTGCTGCACTATGCAACAGTGCAACAGTTGATGAACTACCCATTGGGAATTATTGATCGGACTTAACATCATTTGATCCACCATAGGAATGCGATTGGCCACTGCTGCACTATGCAACAGTGCAACAGTTAATGAACTACCCATTGGGAATTATTGATCGGACTAAACATCATTTGATCCACCGTAGGAATGCGATTGGCCACTGCTGCACTATGCAACAGTTGATGAACTACCCATTGGAAATTATTGATCGGACTAAACATCATTTCATCCACTGTAGGAATGCAATTGGCCACTGCTGCACTATGCAACAGTGCAACAGTTGATGAACTACCCATTGGGAATTATTGATCGGACTAAACATCATTTGATCCACCGTAGGAATGCGATTGGCCACTGCTGCACTATGCAACAGTGCAACAGTTGATGAACTACCCATTGGGAATTATTGATCGGACTAAACATCATTTGATCCACCGTAGGAATGCGATTGGCCACTGCTGCACTATGCAACAGTTGATGAACTACCCATTGGAAATTATTGATCGGACTAAACATCATTTGATCCACCGTAGGAATGCAATTGGCCACTGCTGCACTATGCAACAATGCAACAGTTGATGAACTACCCATTGGGAATTATTGATCGGACTAAACATCATTTGATCCACCGTAGGAATGCGATTGGCCACTGCTGCACTATGCAACAGTGCAACAGTTGATGAACTACCCATTGGAAATTATTGATCGGACTAAACATCATTTGATCCACCGTAGGAATGCGAAATTTCCACTCGTGGCTCTGAGGATAAGCACCAATATATAAAGTGTAATCCCTTGCAAGCGCTTCCAGGCTGTGCTGACTCTGTAGCTATCACAGCGGTTGAAATTATTTGTATTTTTCTCAATTTCGATTGATTCTCTAATTAGTCTTGGCCAGTAATAATTCGCTTCTGCATAACACTTCCACGTTATCAAAATTAGTTGAATGCCCTTGTTGGCAAGCATGCTCTGTCACTGTTGACAGCTGTGTTTGAGATGTAATTACCAGTCAACATCTCATTTGGGTCATTTTATGTACCTTATACTGTATGAGATTTCTGATAATTTACATAACCAATACATTTTTCACTTTGTTTATGTAAATCGCTCGAATGCCAACGCGAGTGTTTAGTGTTGATGGCGAGTTTAGTAATTAGTCGTACGTACGGTACAAAAAAAGTTTTCCTCTAAAAAATAAAAAAAAATCTCTCTCCGCCTTGGAGCCAATCACAGTCGAGTGTCTCGCCTGTCACGTGACGCGGCGGTTTGTTTTCCCGCCAAATTTTCTGGCTCCTCCCCCTTCTCGCTGGCGGCCATTTTAGAGTCGTGAGGGGGACAAGATGGCGGCCTCGACCATGACGACGATTCGACAGCGGTGCGTGGCACCACTTTCACTATTACTCACTCACTATCACTTACTCTTACACTGACTCACACTCACTAGCTCACTCTCTTACACTCACTATCACTCACTTACACTCTCACTCACTCACCACTCTTACACACAATCACACACTCACTCACACACTCTCACTCACTCTGACAATCTCACACTGACACACTCACACTAACAATCTCACACTCACTCACAATCACAATCTCACACTCACTCACTCACACTGACACACACAATCTCACACTCACTCACTCACACTCTCACTCACTCACAATCTCACACTCACTCACAATCTCACACTGACACACACAATCTCACACTCACTCACTCACACTCTCACTCACTCACAATCTCACACTGACACACACAATCTCACACTCACAATCTCACAATCTCACTCACTCACAATCTCACACTGACACACTCACACTGACACACACACACTGACAATCTCTCACTCACTGCCCCAACACAATGAAGGCTGCACATGGGCAGGGCCGGATTAAGATTGTGTAGGCCCCTGGACTACTAGATGCTGGGCCCCCCCCCCCCCCCAGTAATATTTACGAAAGGAAAACAAAGTTAAAGAAAAAAAATAAAATGTTTTTATTTTTACTTTTCTCTTAATATCTTTATAATTATTAATTAGTAAAAGGTATGGCATTTTATTATTTAATTATTACAAATTATAATAACATCTTTTTATTGGTTCGTTAGGTAAAGTCACGTAGATGAAAAAATATGTATTTTTTACAAGGCTAACAAGAAATAATATTCATCATTCACGAATGAAATTACTTTTCACTTAATCTCTGGAGGGTCTATACTTTTTGGTTCTTTAGGTAAAGTCACGTAGATGAAAAATATAATAAAATGTATTTTTTTACAAGGCTAACAAGAATAATATTCATCATTCACGAATGAAATTACTTTTCTCTTATTATCTGGAGGTGTTACTCTTTGGTTCTTTAGGTAAAGTCACGTAGAAGGGAAATAATAAAAAATATGAATATAAAACAATTAAATTCTCATGACGTTTCGATTGCAACACAAGCAATCATCATCAGGTATAAATTAAATAGAAAACAAATCTAGTATATTAGAAATGTAATGTCATATAACAGAGGTCGGATAACATAACAGTCAACATCCTACCTGGTTGATACGTTCTTCCTGAGAATGCTAAATTTGAGAGAGAGATTTAATCTCTCAACCAGATAGGGTGTTGACTGTTATGTTTATCCGACTCTCTGTATATTACATTACATTTCTAAGTATACTAGATTTGGTTTCTATTTAATTTATACCTGATGATGAAATGCTTGTGTTGCAATCGAAACTTTGTATGCTAGTATTTAATTTAAGTTATTATTTTATCTTTATACGTGACTTTACCGAAAGAACCAAAGAATAATTCCTGCAGTCACGAAAGCTCCAAATAAGTGTAAGGTATATTTGCAGAGTCGATCGCATGGAGAAGCCCTCGACAGAGCGCCGTGCTAAAGGCATCAATGCGACCGGTGTCCCTACAGCACGGATCGCCTGGACACATGAAGCTGCATGAGAGAACGCACACGGGCGAAAAGCCATTCAAGTGCACCGTGTGTGGAAGGCTTTTATGAATGTTCATCAAATTTTCGAGTTCACGAAAGAATACACACGGGTGAGAAGCCCTACAAGTGCACTGTGTGCATGAAGGCATTTGGTCGTTCAGAACCTCTTCAAAATCACGAGAGAACGCACACGGTGAGAAGCCCTACAAGTGCACCGTCTGGGAAGGCATTCATCTACTCAAACTATCTTCGGATTCATCGGAGAACGCACACAGGCGAAAAGGCATTCAAGTGCACCGTGTGTGGGAAGGCATTTGTCTATTCAAACTATCTTCGATTTCGACGAGAGAACGCACACGGGCGAAAAGCCCTACAAGTGCACTGTGTGTGGGAAAGGGTTTGCTGCGTCAGGACAACGAAAGAAGCATGAGAAGATCCACGAGAGGGTGAAATCTACTTGCGATGGTCAAAGTGCTGCTCCCATGAGTCCATCTCTCATAAAACACCGGAAGAAACTGACAACTTCGCTACGTGCCAGGAGTGATGAAGTGTGAAGAAGAGATAACGGTGAAGCGTGAGGTCGGGTTCGACTCCAGGAGGCGACCTCCTGGTGGATGGAGTGTGGACGTGAAGCAAGGAGGATGAGAATCGAGATTGTCGCTTGTGATGACCCCGTCGTTTTTGAAAAAGGGGTCACTTCAGCTTTGTCGGCATACCGGAAAAAAAATGTTTCGTTTAGTAAACTGGAAAAGGACTTTGGCCATATTCCAGGGATCCATTTGTGCGCCGTTTCTTTTTTTTTGGGGGGGGGGGGGGGAGTTAAAGATCGCGTAAATATATAGTATACCCGGTGCGGTTTGTAAACATTGCCCCCTAGGGGGACAAATGCGTTCAGCCGTATTGCTGGCCACCCACCCACTCACTAGTGTATAATGTAACATAGAGACCCATAGACTCACAAAGAGACCCATAGACTCATAACGCAGACCAATAGATTCATCACGCAGATACCCATAGACTAATCACACATACACATAGACTCACACAGAGACCCATAGACTCACAAAGAGACCCATAGACTCGTCACGCAGACCAATAGATTCATCACGCAGATACCATAGACTAATCACAGTACACATAGACTCACACAGAGACCCATAGACTCACAAAGAGACCCAGACTCGTCACGCAGACCAATAGATTCATCACGCAGATACCCATAGACTAATCACACATACACATAGACTCATCATTTAGAGACCCATAGACTACAAAGAGACCCATAGACTCATAACGCAGACCAATAGATTCATCATGCAGATACCCATAGACTAATCACACAAATCCATAGACTCATCATTTAGAGACCCATAGACTCACGCAGAGCCATAGACTCGTCATACAGAGACCCATATACTCACAGACCCATAGACTCCCACAGAGACCCATTGTAATTTTAATAATTGCATTGTGAAAATTCGAAAGTTTTCAGAAATGTTGATTGGCAATGTAATGTTAGATGTGTCATTACAAAAACGTGTTTGTTGTGTGTTATTATTGTTATTTGAAGTTTTCGTGACTGCAGGAAT
>NW_026891049.1:0-25000 GCF_015708825.2 Lethenteron reissneri
TGACTACCTCGCCTGGTCTACAGAGGTCGTGGTTCAATCCCAGACACTGAGAGATGTTGACTACCTCGCCTGGTCGACAGGAGGTCGTGGTTCAATCCCAGACACTGAGAGATGTTGACTACCTCGCCTGGTCTACAGGAGGTCGTGGTTCAATCCCAGACACTGAGAGATGTTGACTACCTCGCCTGGTCTACAGGAGGTCGTGGGTCAATCCCAGACACTGAGAGATGTTGACTACCTCGCCTGGTCTACAGGAGGTCGTGGGTTCAATCCCACACTGAGAGATGTTGACTACCTCGCCTGGTCTACAGGGCGTGGGTTCAATCCCAGACACTGAGAGATGTTGACTACCTCGCCTGGTCTACAGGAGGTCGTGGGTTCAATCCCAGACACTGAGAGATGTTGACTACCTCGCCTGGTCTACAAGGTCGTGGGTTCAATCCCAGACACTGAGATGTTGACTACCTCGCCTGGTCTACAGGAGGTCGTGGGTTCATCCCAGCACTGAGAGATGTTGACTACCTCGCCTGGTCTACAGGAGTCGTGGGTTCAATCCCAGACACTGAGAGATGTTGACTACCTCGCCTGGTCTACAGGAGTCGTGGGTTCAATCCCAGACACTGAGAGATGTTGACTACCTCGCCTGGTCTACAGGAGGTCGTGGGTTCAATCCCAGACACTGAGATATGTTGACTACCTCGCCTGGTCTACAGGAGGTCGTGGGTTCAATCCCAGACACTGAGAGATGTTGACTACCTCGCCTGGTCTACAGGAGGTCGTGGGTTCAATCCCAGACACTGAGAGATGTTGACTACCTCGCCTGGTCTACAGGAGGTCGTGGGTTCAATCCCAGACACTGAGAGATTTGACTACCTCGCCTGGTCTACAGGAGGTCGTGGGTTCATCCCAGACACTGAGAGATGTTGACTACCTCGCCTGGTCTACAGGAGGTCGTGGGTTCAATCCCAGACACTGAAGAGATGTTGACTACCTCGCCTGGTCTACAGGAGGTCGTGGGTTCAATCCCAGACACTGAGAGATGTTGACTACCTCGCCTGGTCTACAGGGTCGTGGGTTCAATCCCAGACACTGAGAGATGTTGACTACCTCGCCTGGTCTACAGGAGGTCGTGGGTTCAATCCCAGACACTGAGAGATGTTGACTACCTCGCCTGGTCTACGGAGGTCGTGGGTTCAATCCCACACTGAGAGATGTTGACTACCTCGCCTGGTCTACAGGAGGTCGTGGGTTCATCCCAGACACTGAGAGATGTTGACTACCTCGCCTGGTCTACAGGAGTCGTGGGTTCAATCCCAGACACTGAGAGATGTTGACTACCTCGCCTGGTCTACAGGAGGTCGTGGGTTCAATCCCAGACACTGAGAGATGTTGACTACCTCGCCTGGTCTACAGGAGGTCGTGGGTTCAATCCCAGACACTGAGAGATGTTGACTACCTCGCCTGGTCTACAGGAGGTCGTGGGTTCAATCCCAGACACTGAGAGATGTATGACTACCTCAGCCTGGTCTAAAGGAGGTTCGTGGGTTCTATCCAACACTTGAGAGATGTTAGACTACCTCGCCTGGCTACAGGAGGGCGTGTGTTTCATCACCCAGACACTGAGAGATGTTACTACCTCGCCTGGTCTAGGAGGTCCGGGGTTCAATCCCCGGACACTGAGAGATGTTGACTACCTCGCCTGGTCTACAGGAGTCGTGGGTTCAATCCCAGACACTGAGAGGAGATGTTGACTACCTCGCCTGGTCTACAGGGAGGTCGTGGGTTCAATCCAGGCACTGAGAGATGTTGACTACCCGCCCTGGTCTACAGGAGGTCGTGGGTTCAATCGCCGACACTGAGAGATGTTGACTACCTCGCCTGGTCTACAGGAGGTCGTGGGTTCAATCCCAGACACTGAGAGATGTTGACTACCTCGCCTGGTCTACAGGAGGTCGTGGGTTCAATCCCAGACACTGAGAGATGTTGACTACCTCGCCTGGTCTACAGGAGGTCGGTGGTTCAATCCCAGACAGCTGAGAGATGTTGACTACCTCGCCTGGTCTACAGGAGGTCGTGGGTTCAATCCCAGACACTGAGAGATGTTGACTACCTCGCCTGGTCTACAGGAGGTCGTGGGTTCAATCCCAGACACTGAGAGATGTTGACTACCTCGCCTGGTCTACAGGAGGTCGTGGGTTCAATCCCAGACACTGAGAGATGTTGACTACCTCGCCTGGTCTACAGGAGGTCGTGGGTTCAATCCCAGACACTGAGAGATGTTGACTACCTCGCCTGGTCTACAGGAGGTCGTGGGTTCAATCCCAGACACTGAGAGATGTTGACTACCTCGCCTGGTCTACAGGAGGTCGTGGGTTCAATCCCAGACACTGAGAGATGTTGACTACCTCGCCTGGTCTACAGGAGGTCGTGGGTTCAATCCCAGACACTGAGAGATGTTGACTACCTCGCCTGGTCTACAGGAGGTCGTGGGTTCAATCCCAGACACTGAGAGATGTTGACTACCTCGCCTGGTCTACAGGAGGTCGTGGGTTCAATCCCAGACACTGAGAGAGTGATATGACTTACCTCGCCTGGTCTACAGGAGGTCGTGGGTTCAATCCCAGACACTGAGAGATGTTGACTACCTCGCCTGGTCTACAGAGGTCGGGGTTCAATCCCGACACTGAGAGATGTTGACTACCTCGCCTGGTCTACAGGAGGTCGTGGGTTCAATCCCAGACACTGAGAGATGTTGACTACCTCGCCTGGTCTACAGGCAGGTCGTGGGTTCAATCCCAGACACTGAGAGATGTTGACTACCTCGCCTGGTCTACAGGAGGTCGTGGGTTCAATCCCAGACACTGAGAGATGTTGACTACCGCGCCTGGTCTACAGGAGGGTCGTGGATTCATCCACAGACCTGAGAGATGTTGACTACCTCGCCTGGATCTACAGGAGGTCGTGGGTTCAAATCCCAGACACTGAGAGATGTTGACTACCTCGCCTGGTCTACAGGAGGTCGTGGGTTCAATCCCAGACACTGAGAGATGTTGACTACCCTCGCCTGGTCTACAGGAGGTCGTGGGTTCAATCCCAGACACTGAGAGATGTTGACTACCTCGCCTGGTCTACAGGAGGTCGTGGGTTCAATCCCAGACACTGAGAGATGTTGACTACCTCGCCTGGTCTACAGGAGGTCGTGGGTTCAATCCCAGACACTGAGAGATGTTGACTACCTCGCCTGGTCTACAGGAGGTCGTGGGTTCAATCCCAGACACTGAGAGATGTTGACTACCTCGCCTGGTCTACAGGAGGTCGTGGGTTCAATCCCAGACACTGAGAGATGTTGACTACCTCGCCTGGTCTACAGGAGGTCGTGGGTTCAATCCCAGACACTGAGAGATGTTGACTACCTCGCCTGGTCTACAGGAGGTCGTGGGTTCAATCCCAGACACTGAGAGATGTTGACTACCTCGCCTGGTCTACAGGAGGTCGTGGGTTCAATCCCAGACACTGAGAGATGTTGACTACCTCGCCTGGTCTACAGGAGGTCGTGGGTTCAATCCCAGACACTGAGAGATGTTGACTACCTCGCCTGGTCTACAGGAGGTCGTGGGTTCATATCCCAGACACTGAGATATGTGACTACCTCGCCTGGTCTACAGGAGGTCGTGGGTTCAATCCCAGACACTGAGAGATGTTGACTACCTCGCCTGGTCTACAGGAGGTCGTGGGTTCTAATCCCAGACACTGAGAGATGTTGACTACCTCGCCTGGTCTACAGGAGGTCGTGGGTTCAATCCCAGACACTGAGAGATGTTGACTACCTCGCTGGTCTACCGGAGGCGTGGGTCAATTCCCAGACACTGAGAGATGTTTGACTACCTCGCTGGTTAGGGGGGGTGGGGTTCAATCCCAGACACTGAGAGATGTTGACTACCTCGCCTGGTCTACAGGAGGTCGTGGGTTCAATCCCAGACACTGAGAGATGTTGACTACCTCGCCTGGTCTACAGGAGGGTCGTGGGTTCAATCCCAGACACTGAGAGATGTTGACTACCTCGCCTGGTCTACAGGAGGTCGTGGGTTCAATCCCAGGACACTGAGAGATGTTGACTACCTCGCCTGGTCTACAGGAGGTCGTGGGTTCAATCCCAGACACGAGAGATGTTGACTACCTCGCCTGGTCTACAGGAGGTCGTGGGTTCAAATCCCAGACACTGGAGATGTTGACTACCTCGCCTGGTTAAGCGAGGTCGTGGTTCAATCCAGACACTGAGAGCATGTTGACTACCTCGCCTGGTCTACAGGAGGTCGTGGGTTCAATCCCAGACACTGAGAGATGTTGACTACCTCGCCTGGTCTACAGGAGGTCGTGGGTTCAATCCAGACACTGAGAGATGTTGACTACCTCGCCTGGTCTACAGGAGGTCGTGGGTTCAATCCCAGACACTGAGAGATGTTGATACCTCGCCTGGTCTACAGGAGGTCGTGGGTTCAATCCCAGACACTGAGAGATGTTGACTACCTCGCCTGGTCTTACAGGAGGTCGTGGGTTCAATCCCAGACATGAGAGATGTTGACTTACCTCGCCTGGTCTACAGAGGTCGTGGGTTCAATCCCAGACAACTGAGAGATGTTGACTCCCTCGCCTGGTATACAGGAGGTCGTGGGTTCAATCCCTGACAGCTGAGAGATGTTGACTACCTCGCCTGGTCTACAGGAGGTCGTGGGTTCAATCCCAGACAATGAGAGATGTTGACTACCTCGCCTGGTCTACAGGAGGTCGTGGGTTCTATCCCAGACACTGAGAGATGTTGACTACCTCGCCTGGTCTACATGAGGTCGTGGGTTCAATCCCAGACACTGAGAGATGTTGACTACCTCGCCTGGTCTACAGGAGGTCGTGGGTTCAATCCCAGACACTGAGAGATGTTGACTACCTCGCCTGGTCTACATGAGGTCGTGGGTTCAATCCCAGACACTGAGAGATGTTGACTACCTCGCCTGGTCTACAGGAGGTCGTGGGTTCAATCCCAGACACTGAGAGATGTTGACTACCTCGCCTGGTCTAAGGAGGGTCGTGGGTTCAATCCCAGACACTGAGAGATGTTGACTACCTCGCCTGGTATACAGGAGGTCGTGGGTTCAATCCAGACACTGAGAGATGTTGACTACCTCGCCTGGTCTACAGGAGGTCGTGGGTTTCAATCCCAGACACTGAGAGAGTTGACTACCTCGCCTGGTCTACAGGAGGTCGTGGGTTCAATCCCAGACACTGAGAGATGTTGACTACCTCGCCTGGTCTACAGGAGGTCGTGGGTTCAATCCCAGACACTGAGAGATGTTGACTACCTCGCCTGGTCTACAGGAGGTCGTGGGTTCAATCCCAGACACTGAGAGATGTTGACTACCTCGCCTGGTCTACAGGAGGTCGTGGGTTCAATCCCAGACACTGAGAGATGTTGACTACCTCGCCTGGTCTACAGGAGGTCGTGGGTTCAATCCCAGACACTGAGAGATGTTGACTACCTCGCCTGGTCTACAGGAGGTCGTGGGTTCAATCCCAGACACTGAGAGATGTTGACTACCTCGCCTGGTCTACAGGAGGTCGTGGGTTCAATCCCAGACACTGAGAGATGTTGACTACCTCGCCTGGTCTACAGGAGGTCGTGGGTTCAATCCCAGACACTGAGAGATGTTGACTACCTCGCCTGGTCTACAGGAGGTCGTGGGTTCAATCCCAGACACTGAGAGATGTTGACTACCTCGCCTGGTCTACAGGAGGTCGTGGGTTCAATCCCAGACACTGAGAGATGTTGACTACCTCGCCTGGTCTACAGGAGGTCGTGGGTTCAATCCCAGACACTGAGAGATGTTGACTACCTCGCCTGGTCTACAGGAGGTCGTGGGTTCAATCCCCAGACACTGAGAGATGTTGACTACCTCGCCTGGTCTACAGGAGGTCGTGGGTTCAATCCCAGACACTGAGAGATGTTGACTACCTCGCCTGGTCTACAGGAGGTCGTGGGTTCAATCCCAGACACTGAGAGATGTTGACTACTCGCCTGGTCTACAAGGAGGTCGTGGGTTCAATCCCAGACACTGAGAGATGTTGACTACCTCGCCTGGTCTACAGGAGGTCGTGGGTTCAATCCCAGACACTGAGAGATGTTGACTACCTCGCCTGGTCTACAGGAGGGTCGTGGGTTCAATCCCAGACACTGAGAGATGTTGACTACCTCGCCTGGTCTCTACAGGAGGTCGTGGTTCAATCCCAGACACTGAGAGATGTTGACTACCTCGCCTGGTCTACAGGAGGTCGTGGGTTCAATCCCAGACACTGAGAGATGTTGACTACCTCGCCTGGTCTACAGGAGGTCGTGGGTTCAATCCCAGACACTGAGAGATGTTGACTACCTCGCCTGGTCTACAGGAGGTCGTGGGTTCAATCCCAGACACTGAGAGATGTTGACTACCTCGCCTGGTCTACAGGAGGTCGTGGGTTCAATCCCAGACACTGAGAGATGTTGACTACCTCGCCTGGTCTACAGGAGGTCGTGGGTTCAATCCCAGACACTGAGAGATGTTGACTACCTCGCCTAGGTCTACAGGAGGTCGTGGGTTCAATCCCAGGACACTGAGAGATGTTGACTACCTCGCCTGGTCTACAGGAGGTCGTGGGTTCAATCCCAGACACTGAGAGATGTTGACTACCTCGCCTGGTCTACAGGAGGTCGTGGGTTTCATCCCTGACAGCTGAGAGATGTTGACTACCTCGCCTGGTCTACAGGAGGTCGTGGGTTCCATCCCAGACACTGAGAGATGTTGACTACCTCGCCTGGTCTACAGGAGGTCGTGGGTTCAATCCCAGACACTGAGAGATGTTGACTACCTCGCCTGGTCTACAGGAGGTCGTGGGTTCAATCCCAGACACTGAGAGATGTTGACTACCTCGCCTGGTCTACAGGAGGTCGTGGGTTCAATCCCAGACACTGAGAGATGTTGACTACCTCGCCTGGTCTACAGGAGGTCGTGGGTTCAATCCCAGACACTGAGAGATGTTGACTACCTCGCCTGGTCTACAGGAGGTCGTGGGTTCAATCCCAGACACTGAGAGATGTTGACTACCTCGCCTGGTCTACAGGAGGTCGTGGGTTCAATCCCAGACACTGAGAGATGTTGACTACCTCGCCTGGTCTACAGGAGGTCGTGGGTTCAATCCCAGACACTGAGAGATGTTGACTACCTCGCCTGGTCTACAGGAGGTCGTGGGTTCAATCCCAGACACTGAGAGATGTTGACTACCTCGCCTGGTCTACAGGAGGTCGTGGGTTCAATCCCAGACACTGAGAGATGTTGACTACCTCGCCTGGTCTACAGGAGGTCGTGGGTTCAATCCCAGACACTGAGGAGATGTTGACTACCTCGCCTGGTCTACAGGAGGTCGGTGGGTTCAATCCCAGACACCGAGAGATGTTGACTACCTCGCCTGGATACAGGAGGTCGTGGGTTCAATCCCAGACACTGAGAGATGTTGACTACCTCGCCTGGTCTACAGGAGGTCGTGGGTTCATCCCAGACACTGAGAGATGTTGACTACCTCGCCTGGTATACAGGAGGTCGTGGGTTCAATCCCCAGACACTGAGAGATGTGACATACCTCGCCTGGTCTACAGGAGGTCGTGGGTTCAATCCCAGACACTGAGAGATGTTGACTACCTCGCCTGGTCTACAGGAGGTCGTGGGTTCAATCCAGACACTGAGAGATGTTGACTACCTCGCCTGGTCTACAGGAGGTCGTGGGTTCAATCCCAGACACTGAGAGATGTTGACTACCTCGCCTGGTCTACAGGAGGTCGTGGGTTCAATCCCAGACACTGAGAGATGTTGACTACCTCGCCTGGTACACAGGAGGTCGTGGGTTCAATCCCAGACACTGAGAGATGTTGACTACCTCGCCTGGTACACAGGAGGTCGTGGGTTCAATCCCAGACACTGAGAGATGTTGACTACCTCGCCTGGTCTACAGGAGGTCGTGGGTTCAATCCCAGACACTGAGAGATGTTGACTACCTCGCCTGGTCTACAGGAGGTCGTGGGTTCAATCCCAGACACTGAGAGATGTTGACTACCCTCGCCTGGTCTACAGGAGGTCGTGGGTTCAATCCCAGACACTGAGAGATGTTGACTACCTCGCCTGGTCTACAGGAGGTCGTGGGTTCAATCCCAGACACTGAGAGATGTTGACTACCTCGCCTGGTCTACAGGAGGTCGTGGGTTCAATCCCAGACACTGAGAGATGTTGACTACCTCGCCTGGTCTACAGGAGGTCGTGGGTTCAATCCCAGACACTGAGAGATGTTGACTACCTCGCCTGGTCTACAGGAGGTCGTGGGTTCAATCCCAGACACTGAGAGATGTTGACTACCTCGCCTGGTCTACAGGAGGTCGTGGGTTCAATCCCAGACACTGAGAGATGTTGACTACCTCGCCTGGTCTACAGGAGGTCGTGGGTTCAATCCCAGACACTGAGAGATGTTGACTACCTCGCCTGGTCTACAGGAGGTCGTGGGTTCAATCCCAGACACTGAGAGATGTTGACTACCTCGCCTGGTCTACAGGAGGTCGTGGGTTCAATCCCAGACACTGAGAGATGTTGACTACCTCGCCTGGTCTACAGGAGGTCGTGGTTCAATCCCAGACACTGAGAGATGTTGACTACCTCGCCTGGTCTACAGGAGGTCGTGGGTTCAATCCCAGACACTGAGAGATGTTGACTACCTCGCCTGGTCTACAGGAGGTCGTGGGTTCAATCCCAGACACTGAGAGATGTTGACTACCTCGCCTGTCTACAGGAGGTCGTGGGTTCAATCCCAGACACTGAGAGATGTTGACTACCTCGCCTGGTCTACAGGAGGTCGTGGGTTCAATCCCAGACACTGAGAGATGTTGACTACCTCGCCTGGTCTACAGGAGGTCGTGGGTTCAATCCCAGACACTGAGAGATGTTGACTACCTCGCCTGGTCTACAGGAGGTCGTGGGTTCAATCCCAGACACTGAGAGATGTTGACTACCTCGCCTGGTCTACAGGAGGTCGTGGGTTCAATCCCAGACACTGAGAGATGTTGACTACCTCGCCTGGTCTACAGGAGGTCGTGGGTTCAATCCCAGACACTGAGAGATGTTGACTACCTCGCCTAGTCTACAGGAGGTCGTGGGTTCAATCCCAGACACTGAGAGATGTTGACTACCTCGCCTGGTCTACCGGAGGTCGTGGGTTCAATCCCAGACACTGAGAGATGTTGACTACCTCGCCTGGTCTACAGGAGGTCGTGGGTTCAGTCCCAGACACTGAGAGATGTTGACTACCTCGCCTGGTCTACAGGAGGTCGTGGGTTCAATCCCAGACACTGAGAGATGTTGACTACCTCGCCTGGTCTACAGGAGGTCGTGGGTTCAATCCCAGACACTGAGAGATGTTGACTACCTCGCCTGGTCTACAGGAGGTCGTGGGTTCAATCCCAGACACTGAGAGATGTTGACTACCTCGCCTGGTACGCAGGAGGTCGTGGGTTCAATCCCAGACAATGAGAGATGTTGAACTACCTCGCCTGTCTTACAGGAGGTCGTGGGTTCAATCCCAGACACTGAGAGATGTTAACTACCTCGCCTGGTCTACAGGAGGTCGTGGGTTCAATCCCAGACACTGAGAGATGTTGACTACCTCGCCTTGTACACAGGAGGTCGTGGGTTTCAATCCCAGACAATGAGAGATGTTGTACAGGAGGTCGTGGATTTGATCTCGACCCTGACGACGCCTGCTGCTGTATGTTTGGAGTTTGAGTATCTCTCATCATCATGGTGGCTGGCAGATGTTGACTATCTCGCCTGGTGTACAGGAGGTCGTGGGTTTGATCTCGACCCTGACGACGCCTGCTGCTGTATGTTGGAGTTTGAGTGTCTCTCATCATGGTGGCTAGCAGATGTTGACTATCTCGCCTGGTGTACAGGAGGTCGTGGGTTTGATCTCGACCCAGACGACGCCTGCTGCTGTATGTTTGGAGTTTGAGTGTCTCTCATCATCATGGTGGCTAGCAGATGTTGATCACCTCGCCTGGTGTACAGGAGGTCGTGGGTTTGATCTCGACCCTGACGTCGCCTGCTGCTGTATGTTTGGAGTTTGAGTGTCTCTCATCATCATGGTGGCTAGCAGATGTTGATCACCTCGCCTGGTGTACAGGAGGTCGTGGGTTTGATCTCGACCCTGACGTCGCCTGCTGCTGTATGTTTGGAGTTTGCATATTTCTCTCCCCATGGTTGTGTGGATTTTTTTTCCCGGCACCCTCCGGCTTTTCCCCTCCATGTGCATTGGCCGCTGCTATAGAAGTCCACGTGACAAGCCACCTCATTCGGCGAGGTCGCTTTCGGAAAAAAGAGCTCTCTATCTCAGTGGGCCTTGCCTGGTGAAATATATAGTGAACAGTTAGTAAGTTACATGACCAAGACTTACAATTGCGCAGGCTGCAATTGACAAGACCCAGGGGGTTGGCAGCCTGACGCGTCGGAGCCGCATGCGGCCCTTTAAGGACTGCTTTGTGACGTCATTCATCACGTGCATTGAGGCCCTTTAAGGACTGCTTTGTGACGTCATTCATCACGTGCATTGAGGCCCTTTAAGGGTTGCTTTGTGACGTCATTCATCACGTGCATTGAGGTTCTTTAAGGACTGCTTTGTGACAGTCATTCATCACGTGCATTGAGGCTCTTTAAGGGTTGCTTTGTGACGTCATTCATCACGTGCATTGAGGCCCTTTAAGGGTTGCTTTGTGACGTCATTCATCACGTGCATTGAGGCTCTTTAAGGACTGCTTTGTGACGTCATTCATCACGTGCATTGAGGTTCTTTAAGGACTGCTTTGTGACAGTCATTCATCACGTGCATTGAGGCTCTTTAAGGGTTGCTTTGTGACGTCATTCACCACGTGCATTGAGGCTCTTTAAGGACTGCTTTGTGACGTCATTCATCACGTGCATTGAGGTACAGTTCTCGCAATCATCCATAAGTTGAGCTTGCCGGGAGAAAAGCGCCGAGTAGTTAAGATTTGAGTTCTTGCCGAGGCAGACTTAAGTATTGCTGAAAGTTTTCCTCGACGCTTTTTCATTTTCGAGTCACTTGCAGAGTGAAGGACTTGGAGAAGTCGTACTGCACTAAGCTAAGAGTTGTGAGCTGAGACGTGGAACAGGTGGAGATTTGAGTCGTCGCACACCGATAGAGTGCCCGAGCGACAGGCTGTAAAAGTTGTTGGTTAAGCCCAGTGACTTGACGTTGTATTTGGTGGAGAGGCCAGGGGAGAGGGGGGTGTGGTCACGTGCAGGCTGCTGTCCGAGGCTGCTCTACAGGCAGCGTGCTGGGCCCGACACGCCGCGTTTGAATGTTGAAGCGAGATTCATCGATGTCGTCACGATTGACATTGCAAACCCCTAGACAACTAGAGAGCCAGTAACAAGTCGCGATACACTTTGTGCATAATCGCAAATAATCATAAACATACATATTAGTCAAGAATATAAATCACAACAATAATACTCTTTGGTTCTTTCGGTAGTCACGTAGGTATAAATAAAATGGGTTGCGCCCGAAACGTGACTTTACTGAAAGAACCAAAGAGTATGGATTCCTGCAGTCACGAAAACTTCAAATAACAATAATAACACACACAACAAACACGTTTTTGTAATGACACATCTAACATTACATTGCACAATCAACATTTCTGAAAACTTTCGAATTTTCACAATGCAATTATTAAAATTACAATGGGTCTCTGTGGGAGTCTATGGGTCTGTGAGTATATGGGTCTCTGTATGACGAGTCTATGGCTCTGCGTGAGTCTATGGGTCTCTAAATGATGAGTCTATGGATTTGTGTGATTAGTCTATGGGTATCTGCATGATGAATCTATTGGTCTGCGTTATGAGTCTATGGGTCTCTTTGTGAGTCTATGGGTCTCTAAATGATGAGTCTATGTGTATGTGTGATTAGTCTATGGGTATCTGCGTGATGAATCTATTGGTCTGCATGACGAGTCTATGGGTCTCTTTGTGAGTCTATGGGTCTCTGTGTGAGTCTATGTGTACGTGTGATTAGTCTATGGGTATCTGCGTGATGAATCTATTGGTCTGCGTGACGAGTCTATGGGTCTCTTTGTGAGTCTATGGGTCTCTGTGTGAGTCTATGTGTATGTGTGATTAGTCTATGGGTATCTGCGTGATGAATCTATTGGTCTGCGTTATGAGTCTATGGGTCTCTTTGTGAGTCTATGGGTCTCTATGTTACATTATACACTAGTGAGTGGGTGGGTGGCCAGCAATACGGCTGAACGCATTTGTCCCCCTAGGGGGCAATGTTTACAAACCGCACCGGGTATACAGTATATATATTTACGCGATCTTTAACTCCCCCCCCCCCCCCCAAAAAAAAAGAAAACGGCGCACAAATGGATCCCTGGAATATGGCCAAAGTCCTTTTCCAGTTTACTAAACGAACACATTTTTTTTTCCCGGTAATGCCGACAAAGCTGAAGTGACCCCTTTTTCAAAAACGACGGGGTCATCACAAGCGACAATCTCGATTCTCATCCTCCTGCTTCACGTCCACTCCATCCACCAGGAGGTCGCCTCCTGGAGTCGAACCCTGACCTTCACGCTTCACCGTTATCTCTTCTTCACACTTCATCACTCCTGGCCACGTAGCGAAGTTGTCAGTTTCTTCCGGTTCTTGTTTTATGAGAGATGGACTCATGGGAGCAGCACTTTGACCATCGCAAGTAGATTTCACCCTCTCGTGGATCTTCTCATGCTTCTTTCGTTGTCCTGACGCAGCAAACCCTTTCCCACACACAGTGCACTTGTAGGGCTTTTCGCCCGTGTGCGTTCTCTCGTGAACTCGAAGATAGTTTGAATAGACAAATGCCTTCCCACACACGGTGCACTTGAATGCCTTTTCGCCTGTGTGCGTTCTCCGATGAATCCGAAGATAGTTTGAGTAGATGAATGCCTTCCCACAGACGGTGCACTTGTAGGGCTTCTCACCCGTGTGCGTTCTCTCGTGATTTTGAAGAGGTTCTGAACGACCAAATGCCTTCATGCACACAGTGCACTTGTAGGGCTTCTCACCCGTGTGTATTCTTTCGTGAACTCGAAAATTTGATGAACATACAAAAGCCTTCCCACACACGGTGCACTTGAATGGCTTTTCGCCCGTGTGCGTTCTCTCATGCAGCTTCATGTGTCCAGGGCGATCCGTGCTGTAGGGACACCGGTCGCATTGATGCCTTTTAGCACGGCGCTCTGTCGAGGGCTTCTCCATGCGATCGACTCTGCAAATATACCTTACACTTAATTTGGAGCTTTCGTGACTGCAGGAATTATTCTTTGGTTCTTTCGGTAAAGTCACGTATAAAGATAAAATAATAACTTAAATTAAATACTAGCATACAAAGTTTCGATTGCAACACAAGCAATCATCATCAGGTATAAATTAAATAGAAACACAAATCTAGTATACTTAGAAATGTAATGTAATATAACAGAGAGTCGGATAACATAACAGTCAACACCCTATCTGGTTGAGAGATTAAATCTCTCTCTCAAATTTAGCATTCTCAGGAAGAACGTAATCAACCAGGTAGGGTGTTGATTGTTATGTTATCCGACTCCCTGTTGTATTACATTACATTTCTAAGTATACTAGATTTGTTTTTCTATTTAATTTATACCTGATGATGATTGCTTGTGTTGCAATCGAAACGTCGTATGCTCGTATTTAATTTAAGTTATTATTTTATCTTTATACGTGACTTTACCGAAAGAACCAAAGAATTATACCTTACACGTTACACACAACATGAAATCGACTGCAGATATACCTTACACATTACAACATGCACACACGCACTACAGAGACATCCCCCGTGTGCAGGGAGCCCCCCCCCTGCATCCCTCCTCCCTGGCTCCTCCCCCTTCTCACCCTACTATATAAGAGCGTGTCACTAAGAGCTCTCTGCTCACGGCAGTGATTGTGCTCTGGTTGTCCCACCTGATGACGGAAGCTTGTGTTGCCTCCGAAACGTCGTGATTGAATTATTTTCATATTCTTGGTTCTTTCGGTAAAGTCACGGAGAAGGGAAATAATAAAATAAAACTATAAATATATGATAGCTTGTGTTGCAGTCGAAACGTCATGAGAATTTTAATTGTTTTATATTTATATTATTTTATTATTTCCCTTCTATGTGACTTTACCTAAAGAACCAAAGAGTATACACCTCCAGATATTAAGAGAAAAGTTATTTCATTCGTGAATGATATTATTTCTTGTTAGCCTTGTAAAAAATACATTTTATTATATCTTTTTCATCTACGTGACTTTACCTAAAGAACCAAAGAGTATAGACCTCCAGATATTAAGAGAAAAGTAATTTCATTCGTGAATGATGAATATTATTTCTTGTTAGCCTTGTAAAAAATACATTTTATTATATTTTGTTCATCTACGTGACTTTACCTAAAGAACCAAAGAGTATTGACCTCCAGAGATTAAGTGAAAAGTAATTTCATTCGTGAATGATGAATTTTATTTCTTGTTAGCCTTATAAAAAAAAACATTTTTTCATCTATGTGACTTTACCTAAAGAACCAATAAAAACAGATGTTATTATAATTTGTAATAATTAAATAATAATAAAATTGTCATTATTTTTACTAATTAAAGAATTATAAAGATATTAAGAGAAAAGTAAAAAATAAAAACATTTTATTATTTTTCTTTAACTTTGTTTTCCTTTTGTAAATATTACTGGGGGGGGGGGGGGCACAGCATCTTGTAGTACAGGGGCCTACACAATCTTAATCCGGCCTTGCCCATGTGCAGCCTTCATTGTGTTGGGGCAGTGAGTGAGAGTGGGATTGTCAGTGTGTGAGTGTAAGTTTGTCAGTGTGTGTGAGATTGTCAGTGAGTGTGAGATTGTGAGTGTGTGAGTGAGAGATTGTCAGTGTGTGAGAGTGAGATTGTCAGTGAGTGTGGGATTGTCAGTGTGTGAGTGTAAGTTTGTCAGTGTGTGTGAGATTGTCAGTGAGTGTGAGATTGTGAGTGTGTGAGTGAGTGTGAGATTGTCAGTGTGTGAGAGTGAGATTGTCAGTGAGTGTGGGATTGTCAGTGTGTGAGTGAGTGATTGTGAGATACTGAGTGTGAGATAGTGAGTGAGTGTGTCAGTGTGAGTGTGTGTGAGATAGTGAGTGAGTGTGTGAGTGAGTGTGAGATTGTCAGTGTGTGAGTGTGAGATTGTGTGAGAGTGAGTGAGATAGTGAGTGTGTGAGAGTGAGTGAGTGATTGTGAGATAGTGAGTGTGAGATAGTGAGTGTGTGAGTGTGAATGTGTCAGAGTGAGAGTGTAAGTGTGTAAGAGTGTGAGAGATAGTGAGTGAGAGTGTGTGAGTGAGTGTGAGATTGTCAGTGTGTGCGTGTGTGAGATTGTGAGTGAGTGAGTCAGTGTGTGAGATAGTGTGTGAGAGTGTAAGAGTGAGTGTCATTGTGAGTGAGATAGTGAGTGAGATTGTGAGCTTGTGAGAGAGTGAGATTGAGTGTGAGTGTGGTGAGTGAGTGTGAGATTGTGAGTGAGTGTGTAAGAGTGTGTAAGAGTGAGAGATTGTGAGATAGTCAGAGTGAGTGAGTGAGATAGTGAGTGTGAGATTGTGAGTGCGTGATTGTGAGTGTGAGTGAGATAGTGAGTGAGAGTGAGTGAGAGTGAAATAGTGAGTGAGAGTGTAAGAGTTTAAGAGTGAGTGATAGTGAGTGAGAGTGTGTAAGTGTGAGTGAGAGTGAGTGTGTCAGTGAGAGATAGTGAGTGAGTGAGAGTGAGTGAGAGATTGTCAGAGTGAGTGTAAGTGTGTAAGAGTGAGAGATTGTGAGATAGTGAGTGAGAGTGTGAGTGTGTAAGTGTGAGTGAGTGTAAGAGTGTGAGTAAGAGTGAGTGTAAGTGTGTAAGAGCTAGTGAGAAAGATTGTGAGTGTGTGAGAGTGAGTGAGATTGTGAGTAAGAGTGAGTGTGTGAGAGTGAGTGAGATTGTGAGTGTGTAACTGTGAGATAGTGAGTGTGTAAGTGTGTAAGAGTGAGTTAGTGAGTGATTGTGGTGACACTGACCGCTGTCGAATCGCCGTCATGGTCGAGGCCGCCATCTTGTCCCCCTCACGACTCTAAAATGGCCGCCAGCGAGGAGGGGGAGGAGCCAGAAAATTTGGCGGGAAAACAAACCGCCGCGTCACGTGACAGGCGAAACACTCAACTGTGATTGGCTCCAAGGCGGAGAGAGATTTTTTTTTATTTTTTAGAGGAAAACTTTTTTTGTACCGTACGTACGACTAATTACTAAACTCGCCATCAACACTAAACACTCGCGTTGGCATTCGAGCGATTTACATAAACAAAGTGAAAAATGTATTGGTTATGTAAATTATCAGAAATCTCATACAGTATAAGGTACATAAAAATGACCCAAATGAGATGTTGACTGGTAATTACATCTCAAACACAGCTGTCAACAGTGACAGAGCATGCTTGCCAACAAGGGCATTCAACTAATTTTGATAACGTGGAAGTGTTATGCAGAAGCGAATTATTACTGGCCAAGACTAATTAGAGAATCAATCGAAATTGAGAAAAATACAAATAATTTCAACCGCTGTGATAGCTACAGAGTCAGCACAGCCTGGAAGCGCTTGCAAGGGATTACACTTTATATATTGGTGCTTATCCTCAGAGCCACGAGTGGAAATTTCGCATTCCTACGGTGGATCAAATGATGTTTAGTCCGATCAATAATTTCCAATGGGTAGTTCATCAACTGTTGCACTGTTGCATAGTGCAGCAGTGGCCAATCGCATTCCTACGGTGGATCAAATGATGTTTAGTCCGATCAATAATTCCCAATGGGTAGTTCATCAACTGTTGCACTGTTGCATAGTGCAGCAGTGGCCAATCGCATTCCTACGGTGGATCAAATGATGTTTAGTCCGATCAATAATTCCCAATGGGTAGTTCATCAACTGTTGCACTGTTGCATAGTGCAGCAGTGGCCAATTGCATTCCTACAGTGGATGAAATGATGTTTAGTCCGATCAATAATTTCCAATGGGTAGTTCATCAACTGTTGCATAGTGCAGCAGTGGCCAATCGCATTCCTACGGTGGATCAAATGATGTTTAGTCCGATCAATAATTCCCAATGGGTAGTTCATTAACTGTTGCACTGTTGCATAGTGCAGCAGTGGCCAATCGCATTCCTATGGTGGATCAAATGATGTTTAGTGCGATCAATAATTCCCAATGGGTAGTTCATCAACTGTTGCACTGTTGCATAGTGCAGCAGTGGCCAATTGCATTCCTACGGTGGATCAAATGATGTTTAGTCCGATCAATAATTCCCAATGGGTAGTTCATCAACTGTTGCATAGTGCAGCAGTGGCCAATCACATTCCTACGGTGGATCAAATTATGTTTAGTCCGATCAATAATTCCCAATGGGTAGTTCATCAACTGTTGCACTGTTGCATAGTGCAGCAGTGGCCAATCGCATTCCTACGGTGGATCAAATGATGTTTAGTCCGATCAATAATTCCCAATGGGTAGTTCATCAACTGTTGCACTGTTGCATAGTGCAGCAGTGGCCAATCGCATTCCTACGGTGGATCAAATGATGTTTAGTCCGATCAATAATTCCCAATGGGTAGTTCATCAACTGTTGCACTGTTGCATAGTGCAGCAGTGGCCAATCGCATTCCTACGGTGGATCAAATGATGTTTAGTCCGATCAATAATTCCCAATGGGTAGTTCATCAACTGTTGCACTGTTGCATAGTGCAGCAGTGGCCAATCGCATTCCTACGGTGGATCAAATGATGTTTAGTCCGATCAATAATTCCCAATGGGTAGTTCATCAACTGTTGCACTGTTTCATAGTGCAGCAGTGGCCAATCGCATTCCTACGGTGGATCAAATGATGTTTAGTCCGATCAATAATTTCCAATAGGTAGTTCATCAACTGTTGCACTTTGGCAAGAGTGCAGAAGCTGGGCAATCGCGAGGCTGCGAATCCAGATCTTGGTCACGGAATGACTCGACTTTTACAGGGTCAATACATCGGGAAGCATCTTTTTAAAATCCTTTATATTAAGTTCACTTGCTTGCTTGCTTAGGACCGTGCAAATCTTTCGGTCGTGTTTTAACCCACTCCCCGTGATCCAATCGAGCTGACATTTTGCACACAGACTCGTTGTGCGTGACAATTAATGTTCGTGAAATTTTTTTCTCACAAATTTTACACTTTTTAGGGAATTTTTTTAAAAAATATTTCATTACCAATTGCTTAATGCTGCCATGCAATCATCTGACCCATAGGTGGCAGCCATCTCAAGCCAGAGGACGAGAGGACTCTAGTAGTCGCCACACATATAAAGGATTTATAGTGAAAAACTTTGTTTTTACGGGTGTAGAGAAGTTCCGACGGACGTACTCGGAGACGGAGGTATGGTTAGGGGCTTCCGCCAGGGTTTATTACTCTTGGTCAATACTACACAGGGTGCACAACTCCCAGGGGCTAGGGGTCCTACTCTGAGTCTGGGTCCCTGCCGGCTAGCTCCGGTCTCTCTCTCTCGTGTCGGATCGTGGAGTCTGCCGACTCCACCGACCGGAGAGAGAAGCACCTCTTCGGCTACCACCGGCTTCTCCCCAGACTCCCTATTTGATCCCTCTCACTATCCCTGGTTCCCTCTTCACCCTGTTTACTTCCCCCGTTCCTATAGTGACCCCGCTTACGTTACGGGGTCTCCCTTATATACCCTCGGAGGGGTGATGTCACGTGCACTGCCCAGCGCGTGCGACCCCACGTCCCGTGAGGTCACCGCACCGGACAGCGCACACGACGCCACCACTCTCCACTACTCCTCTACATCACCCCCCCCTGTGAAAAAAATTCAGCCGACTCGGCTGTAAACAATATAAAAGTAGAGGAGTCCCAGAACCACAAACCAACATATTCACAACCAACCGACAACATCCAGGCAGCATGACAACAATCAATCAAATTTCAAAACTTTGAAACTCTCATCACGCGCTGCCATCAATAAAAAGGCGGAATCCCGATGGCCCAGACAACACACACCAACAAACAACAATTGAACAATTGAGCAGCCCAGCAGCCCAACGCAGCTCCTGCCAGGCGCGCGCCGGCCCCGAGCGGCGGCTCCTGCTGCCCATGCCGCGGCAAGATGCAGAGCCGCAGCGTCGGCATGGCAACGCCCAGGCACCGCGAGGTGCGGGGCCGCGTCGTCGCCGGCGGCCCCCACCGCGATCGCTGCAGGCAAAATAGCAGCCTGGTGCGGCGTCGCCGGCGGCAAAACCCGCATGCACAGCGAGGTGCGGTGCCCCGGCGTGACCCTCGGCCCACCCCGCGGCCGCGGCAACTATAGCAGCCGCGGTGGCGGGCGCGCCAAACCCCGCAGGCACGGCGATGCTCGGAACCGCGGCAACTTCCGCGGCGCGGCATCGTGAGGAGCCGCGGCAGCGATGCACGGGGCCACGGCGACACCCGCAGCGTACCCCGCCAGCGCGGCGATGGCCGGAACCACGGCGGCACCCTCGGCAACTCCCGTGGTGCGGCGAGGTGTGGAGCCCCGGACGTACCTGGGGCTCCCCCGGCGGGCGCAGCATGGTGCGGAGCTGTGGCATCGCCGCTGGCAGACCCCGCGCGCGCGGTGTGGCACGAAGTCGCGGCGGCACCCACGGTGGACAACGGCGTCGCAGTTGCCATGGCAGCCATGGCGCCGACGTGCGGCGTCGCATGAACAATGGCCGCCACCTGCAGCGTCGCAGTTAAATGGCGGCCGCCTGAGGCGCCCCAACCAACATGGCCGCCGCTGGCGACGTCGCAGGCAAAATAGCCAGCTGGGGCGTCGCGGCGAAGATGGCGGCCGCCTCTCGCGGCGTCCCGGCAGTTGACAGTTGCTCCCATCCCGAGTGCGGACCGGGAGGACCCAACTTCGCCTCCGCGATGTCGAGACGGGCGCAGAGCTGCGCGATCGCCTGCAGGAGCTGCCTCAGCAGGTCTGCAGGGGTGCTCCCCGTCTCCAGCGGTGGTGGCGGCGAGCTGGCACCCCCGCCCGTCGTCTTCTCGGGGCCTGTCACCGGAGCCCCGGACTCCGGGGTCACTGCCGAAGCCTCCTCCCCGCCGTCTTCATCCTCCGATCGTCCCGTCGCTGGGTTCTTGCGCTCCGCTCCCGATGTAAACATTGTAGCAGCAGTGCAGACACTCTGACACCAGTTGTAGAGAAGTTCCGACGGACGTACTCGGAGACGGAGGTATGGTTAGGGGCTTCCGCCAGGGTTTATTACTCTTGGTCAATACTACACAGGGTGCACAACCCCCAGGGGCTAGGGGTCCTACTCTGAGTCTGGGTCCCTGCCGGCTAGCTCCGGTCTCTCTCTCTCGTGTCGGATCGTGGAGTCTGCCGACTCCACCGACCGGAGAGAGAAGCACCTCTTCGGCTACCACCGGCTTCTCCCCAGACTCCCTATTTGATCCCTCTCACTATCCCTGGTTCCCTCTTCACCCTGTTTACTTCCCCCGTTCCTATAGTGACCCCGCTTACGTTACGGGGTCTCCCTTATATACCCTCGGAGGGGTGATGTCACGTGCACTGCCCAGCGCGTGCGACCCCACGTCCCGTGAGGTCACCGCACCGGACAGCGCACACGACGCCACCACTCTCCACTACTCCTCTACACGGGTTTACTTGTTTAAATCCTTTATATTAAGTTCGCTTGCTTGCTTAGGACCGTGCAAATCTTTCGGTCGTTTTTTAACCCACTTCCCGTGATCCAATCGAGCTGACATTTTCCACACAGACTCGTTGTGCGTGACAATTAATGTTCGTGAAATTTTTTTCCCAAAATTTTACACTTTTTAGGACAAAAATATTATATTTAATTACCAATTGCTTAATGGTGCCATGCAATCATCTTACCCATAAGTGACAGCCATCTCAAGCCAGAGGACGAGAGGACTCTAGTAGCCGCCACACATATAAAGGATTTATCGTGAAAAACTTTGTTTTTACGGGTTCATTTTTTGGTGAAGTCAGCAGCGGTTGTACTTGAGGAAGACTTAGCCCCTGTCGTGGGATGGCTGCGATGCCCACCGCTCGCTCAGTGCCGTCAACACATCGGGGTGGGAAACCTTTTGTGACCGTTTGAAAGAAGTTTCAGGTCGTAGAATCGGACACAGCGCCCGGTGGCTGGGGCACAGATTGCCCATCAAAAAGTTGTAATTTTAAAAATCATCTCTCGGGGGGGTCGATAAAGCGAGTACTACTTTGTGGAAAGCAAACAGAGGTTGTCCTGTACCGGTGTTTTTCACTCATTCTCATAGGGGGGGACCACTTTCGCCATGAAGGCATCATCAGTGTGGTGAGGGCCGCCACACGCTTGAAACCATTTGGGATTTCGACAGCAGCATGATTGGGGGGGGGGGGGGGGGGGGTGTGTTTTCACATTTGCGTCATGTCGCTGGTGGCCTTGCGATGAAGAAGTCTGCGGCCTATACAATACACCCACCCTGCTGCTGCTGTGGCAATGTGCACATGTCCCACCACCGACTCACAGCTCTGCAGGCACATGATGTATCTATTGTTTTGAATTATTATTAGATGGGACACTGCCCCAGAGGTCGCAAACGGGTTTTGTTTCCTTACCCGTACCTGGCCGCACCAGGGTCGCGAACGGCTACCCGTACCCGGTCGGGTACGGGTAGCCGGGTATCGGGTAGGGTACGGGTATCGGGTACCCGGTTGCGACCTCTGCACTGCCCCAACGCTCATTCGAGTGCAACAATCACACTAGCCTTGAACGTGGGCTGACTCACAGAGCCGCGCTGTGAGCACCCCACGGCCCCCAGTCAAAGTCGCTCTAACCACGACGCTTCGAGCCGGTGAGCACCCGGGTGAGGGTTGACAATCAACACCTGGGGGTGGTGTGAAGAGAACGAGGTGGGTCCGTGCAGTGGCTCGTTCGTCGAGGGCGAGACTAAGCTGTCTCGGGTGTGGACCAATCAACTTCAAGGACAGTGGATACACTATCAGAGTTGTGTGTTTTGTTTGCATTCTGACTGCAGGTATTGTGGTCTATGCAAACATGGCAACATGTAAAAAAGGTGTCAGTTTTGTTGCCAGATAGAAGGGTACAAAAAACAATTCTATTTTTTACTGGCAAATGAGGTTCCAATGATGTAAATGCTTACCCCGAGCTCTCATACTCTGATGGTGCATTGTCTTTGAGTTGTACGCCTTTTGGCATCATCTGGTCCAACCCATGTGAGACTAGGCTCTAAGGAAAGCTGTCTCGGGTGTGGACCAATCAACTTCAAGGACAGTGCATACATTATCAGAGTTGTGTTTTGTTTGCATTACGACTGCAGGGATTGTGGTCTATGCAAACATGACTCCTTGTAAAAAAGGTCACAGTTTTGTTGCCAGATAGAAGGGTAAAAAACCAATTATCATGCTTCTGTTTACTTAATGGGAGAACGTTAACTTCGAACTCTGGATAAGCGCAAGAAATGGAAGTGTGCGTCTCTTGTCCTAAGAGAGGATCGCGCATACGGGAGTTGCACACCGACACCCCCTCGCCAGCATTGCAGAGCAATGCGATCATTACGATAAAGACGCTGAGATTTATTTCTGAGTTTTAATGTAGAAATTCAAGTCTTGGCAGCCTTGGCTGCGTCGATAAACAAAATGTATTCAAATGGAAGCTCGTTAAAAACGGGGTTGTACATCCAGGAGAAATACACTGACGTTTGTCAAACAGCAACTTGCAAAGAGAACGCTAAAATACATCGCTAAAATACACCGCTAAAATAGTACGCGCAGTACAACGCAGGCCAGTGAGTGGTCTGGACGATTTGTTAAAATGTTACAAATATCTTGCTCAAACAGTATTAATACTGACTCATGTTCTGGCTGGCAATTGTAAACAACAACAACTTTAAATTTCGATTTAAAGCTTTCGTGACTGCAGGGATTCATCTTCTTGGTTCTTTCGGTAAAGTCACGTAGAAGGGAAATAATAAAATAATAAAAATAAAACTATAAAATAATTTTCACGACGTTTCGGCCACAGCGCAAGCAGCCGTACTCAGGTGAAGAACAGGTCTGTCGGAAAGATAGCGTCTGAATGAACAGGTCTGTCGGAAAGACAGTCGGAAAGACAGACCTGTTCATTCAGACGCTGTCTTTCCGACAGACCTGTTCTCCACCTGAGGACGGCTGCTTGCGGTGTTGCCGAAACGTCGTGAGAATTATTTTATTATGTTTCATTTTTATTATTTTATTATTTCCCTTCTACGTGACTTTACCGAAAGAACCAAGAAGAACAACAACAACGTCATTCTACTTGCATGTAAAACGGAATGAATAAACTACAGAGATGACAACGTGTAAACAAACAAACAAACACCGCAGCTTCAGAGAGACGACAACAACCGAGGAGGAATTGCACAAACAGTGTAAACTACACAAGCTGCATGCTATGTCAAATAACACTGCGTGAAAGTTTAGCAGAATACTTTTATCTTTTCAAGACTAGCGAAAGCAAACCTTTAACATTGTAAACATTGAGTAACGCTGCTTTTGTAAAAGACGGCACTGGTAGAAAACTTATTCTTTTTTAAAGTGTGCACATAAAAGGCTTTTTCCAGATCGTTCTTGTATCTTCCATCTACAGATGTTCCTAATCATAGCATTATCTATCCACATTTAACATGCCCATTCCTAACTCCGTTTTCCACCTCTTTGCAATCATTTTAATACGAAAAAACACCTCGCCCCTAGTACCCACTCATTCCAACAGCATTTCAGTTAGTCCAGAAACACCTTTGCTCAAAAAACATCCTGCATCCACAAAACACATTTCAGGCACGGCAGTGGTCTGCTTGCGACGCATTTGTTCTCAGAGCGACCGGCGAGTTATCACGAGTCAAAGCATCGTTAATTTTGGAGCTTTCGTGACGTCGTAGACGTTTCGATTGCAACACAAGCAATCATCATCAGGTATAAATGAAATAGCAACAAAAAATCTAACCAGAAAACTATAGACAGACAGATAAATTAATTTAGTGTGTTCTTTCTCCCTCTCTCCTAATGTTCAAGCTTGCGTACTTTACTACGCGTTCTTCGTACTCATTGACATGTAATTTTTTTCTCTAACCCCTCCCTCTCTCTGCCTCCGCCCCCCTCTGTCTATTTAAGGCCTCGCCACAGAGACGATCACCCCTCTCTGTGCCTGTGTTACTCTCTCTCTATGTATCTTGGTGATGTCTGTCTGCTTATATGTCTGTCTATAGTTTTCTGGTTAGATTTTTTGTTGCTATTTCATTTATACCTGATGACGATTGCTTGTGTTGCGATCGAAACGTCGTATTATGCTATTATTTAATTTATTATTTTATCTTTAGACGCGACTTTACCGAAAGAACCAAAGAACAACGCATCGTCGTCACTCGACCCTTCAGTGCCGCCATTTTGTTTCTTGGCCTTCACCCATCGCAGGATCATCTCCGTCGGCACGGTTCAACTCAACGGCGGGAACTCTCTCTTTGTTTCCCACGCCCCCCCCCGCGCATCCTCCCACTCTGCCTCGTCGTTCCGGCCCTCCGCCCCGCATCCGTCATCCCCCTCGTTGAGCTCTTCCAATCACTCACCCACCCACTCATTCACTCACTCACCAACCCTCTCACTCACCCACCCACTCACCCACCCACTCATCCACCCACTCACCACTCATCCACCCACTCACCAACCTCACCCAATCACCCACCCACTCACTCACCCACCCACTCATTCACTCACTCACCAACCCTCTCACTCACCCACCCACCCACTCACCCACTCA
>NW_026891049.1:30000-124023 GCF_015708825.2 Lethenteron reissneri
CGGCGTCAGCCGTCGAGGCAGCGGCAACTGGAGATGTCGCCTCCCGCGCCGCGCCGTCCGCCGTGACGGAGCCCACGCACTTGTTGGCTCTCTTGTGCGAGCTGTACGAGCCCGAGTGAGAGAAGCGCTTCTTGCAAATTGGGCACCCGTACGGCTTCTCCCCTGGAAATTACAAACAAACACAGCCACGATGGAGGTTTCTGGGTTACATCGCGTCAGTGTGAACGACGCGTCGTCAAAAACCGACACGGCCGGTTCGTAAAGTTTGCGACGCGAAACACAACGTGCCGATTCGTTACACGAGCTCAGCACGCCGGCGTGCTGGAGAGCAAACCCACGACATTTGCAATTCAAGTGCGGCGACGTTTTCGCCAGTAACTACAACCAGCGTCATCAGGTGGGCAGCCAGAATTGTGGACGATATCGGTCGCGAAAGTCGTCGTGTCAAAGCAAAACATTATAAACGCATCATCCAAAGTGCCGTGTGACGCGGTGAATGCGGCCTGCGCTGTAGACACACGCGCAGGAAGGAAATCACAGATTTGAAGCTTTCGTGACTGCAAGGATTCATATTCTTAGGTTTTTTCGGTAAAGTCACCGTGTAGGTAAAACATTAAAATTAATGAAAATAAAATAAAATAAAAATCACGACGTTTCGGAGGCAACACAAGTCTCCGTCATCAGGTGGGACCGTCACAGCCGGATTAGCTGCATCAAGTCGTGATTTTAATTTTATTTTATTTTCATTAATTTTGATGTTTTACCTACGTGACATTACCGAAAAAACCTAAGAATATGAAGGAAATCACGTCGGTGGGTGCGTTCTGCCAAACGTCGCAATTGTTCCACACTCACCGCTGTGGATGCGGAAGTGTTCCTTGAGGTGGTGTTTGCTCTTGAAGTCTCTCCCACACTCTGTGCACTTGTGGCTCGCGGCAGCGGGAGGCTGACCCTTCTGCGCAAAGATGGAACAGAGGTGCGAAGTGAGAATCAGAATAATAAAACAATTTTACCGGAGGGAATCAGATGAGCTATGAAGCTCTTCAGCACGGGCGTTGGGTAGGGGCGAGTAAGCGCGACTCCGCAAGCAGCTCAACGACGCGTCGCGACTTCTATTCCCCCGCACACATTCAGACAGACACATTCAAACAGACACATTCAGACAGACATATTCAGACAGACACATTCAGACAGACACATTCAGACAGACGCATTCAGACAGACACATTCAGACAGACACATTCAGACAGACACATTCAGACAGACACATTCAGACAGACATATTCAGACAGACACATTCAGACAGACACATTCAGACAGACACATTCAGATGGACGCATTCAGACGGACGCATTCAGACAGACACATTCAGACAGACACATTCAGACAGACACATTCAGACAGACACATTCAGACACATTCAGACAGACGCATTCAGACAGACACATTCAGACAGACACATTCAGACAGACACATTCAGACAGACGCATTCAGACAGACACATTCAGACAGACACATTCAGACAGACACATTCAGACAGACGCATTCAGACAGACACATTCAGACAGACACATTCAGACAGACACATTCAGACAGAAGCATTCAGACAGACACATTCAGACGGACGCATTCAGACAGACGCATTCAGACGGGCGCATTCAGACGGACGCATTCAGATGGACACATTCAGACAGACGCATTCAGACAGACGCATTCAGACAGACGCATTCAGACGGACGCATTCAGACGGACGCATTCAGACAGACGCATTCAGACAGACGCATTCAGACAGACGCATTCAGACAGACACATTCAGACAGATGCATTCAGACGGACGCATTCAGACGTGCGATGATGCCGGCAAACGGGGGGTCAGTCACCTGGCCCGCCCGGGGAGGTCGCGGTGATGTGTGGAGATCCGCGAGGGCCCCCTCGTGCCGGCGGCGAACGTGCTTCCGCAGCGAGCCCCGACGCTTGTAGCCGCGGCCGCAGTGAGGGCACGGCAGCAGCGGCGGCGGCGGCAGCGGCGGCGCGGCAAACGAGCCGTGAGTCCTCGGGCCTAGCGGGGAGGCACGGGGCGAGGGGGCCGCTGGTGGTGCATGAAGAGACGACGCAATCCCACCGATGTGACGGACCGCTGTCGAGTTTGGTGGTCCGTGTTGTTCACGTCGTCTGTCGTGAAAATTCGGTCACGGTTCCTACGATCGCTGTTTCATTGCTTTTATGGCCAAGCGTGGTGGTGTTTTCTTTTAGACGCTGTCGCCTCGACAGACCTGTTCTTCACCTGAGGACGGCTGCTTGTGTTGTGGCCGAAACGTCGTGAGAATTATTTTATTATGTTTTATTTTTATTATTTTATTACTTCCCTTCTACGTGACTTTACCGAAAGAACCAAGAAGATTTTATGGCTTTGTTTTGGTGATTTTCGAAAAGTGTTTTTGGTTTGGCCGTGTTTTGTTTGTTGTAGAACGGAGTTAGACTGATGGCCTTAATCTAAGTTGCACGCCTCCCTCTCATTCCGCTTCTCACTCTGCGAATGCGTCGCTTAACGGAGATGCCACCGCCTGCGTTGGCAAATACGCAATTGCCGGGTGTCTTGCGATGCCGCTGCCACAAGCGTGGCACGCCCGGCTCTGGTTGGCCCACCCCGAACCGCTGAACGTAACGATCGCTTGGTGAAATTAGCCGCAATCCAGAATAACGTTTGGCCACGTGGCCCAGGGGTAGAGAAAGTCGCTCGCAATCGGGAGGCTGCGAGTTCAAATCGTCATTTGGGGATGGGAAGTTGATTCAGCCCGTCACCGCTTTGGTCTCTCACGCCATGGGAATGTGAAATTCCCACCAGTGGCAATGAATCGGTACCCAGTGAGACGATCACAGCTGCCTCAATGCTCGCTGGAGCAGAACATATACTCTGTGGATTTAGTTCTTGTTGTTAAGTCGACAAATGCTACAAACGTGTTTTTTTTTTTATTTAAAGCTTTCGTGACTGCAGGGATTCATCTTCTTGGTTCATTCGGTAAAGTCGTCACGTAGAATGGAAGTAATAAAATAATAAAAATATAACATAATATAATAATTCTCACGACGTTTCCGCCACAACGCAAGCAGCCGTCCTCAGGTGAAAACCAGGTCTGTCGAGAAGACAGAAGACAGGTCTGTCAAGAAGACAGAAGATAGAGTCTGTCTTCTCGTCAGACCTGTTCTCCACCTGAGGACGGCTGCTTGCGTTGTGGCCGAAACGTCGTGAGAATTATTTTATTTTATTATGTTTTATTAATATTATTTTATTATTTCCCTTCTACGTGACTTTACCGAAAGAACTAAGGTGTTTTTTTTCCCTTTCATTTTAAACACAACGCTAACAACTACGCTGTAAAGTCTGAGCACGTGCGCTCTTACCGCCACCGCCACCACCGCCACCACCACCACCGCCACCACCACCGCCATCACCACCGCCACCACCACCACGGCGAGTGGCCCCACTGCCCGGCACATCGCACTCCGCCAATGTCCCGTCCTGCGCACTGCCCAGCGCCTCGGCAGTCTTGTCCACGCCGGGATTGACACCGGTCCCCTCTAAGTTCGTCTCGTCATCCTCCGCCGCCGCCGCCGCCTCCACCTCGTCTTTCTCCTCCTCTTCGTCCACCTCCTCGATGATCTGCAGCCTCTCCTCGTCGTCCTCATCCGGGTCGCGGTCTCGCATCGCCGCGCTCGCGTAGCTCGCCACTGCGACCGAGCAGAGCGGCGCGTCAGCGCGTTTGCCGACGGTTTTACCTTCAAGGGTGTCACTCAAAGGAAACAACCAGGAGGACTACTGTGGTGAACATTGCTTCACGCTCGCTTCTAAAGATCCATTGCTTTGTTATTTCGATGTAAAGCTTTCGTGACTGCAGGGATTCATCTTCTTGGTTCTTTCGGTAAAGTCACGTAGAAGAGAAATAAAAATTATATTATCATATTATTTTATTATTTTATTATATGATATTATTATATTATATTATTATATAATAATATTATTATATTATTTTATTATATTATTTTATTATGTTTTATTTGTATTATTTTATTACTTCCCTTCTACGTGACTTTACCGAAAGAACCAAGAAGATACTTTATTATTATTAATATATTCTCCCCCCTCCCGCCCCCTCCATTCCCAGTGTGTGGTCTAGCACATCTGACACGAACATCATTTTTGTTCACCTACGTGACTTTACCGAAAAAAAACTAAGAGTATGAATCCTTGCAGTCACGAAAGCTTCAAATCTAGAACATCATCACATCGACAGCGAGGATGACCGGGCGAGACTGACGCCACGTGCTTTGCCAAGGCCAGGTTTGTTTTTCTCCCACCGTCCCACTAATGGCTTAGGTCTGTGAATAAACTTTTACATTGCGCGCAGAGGTCACAAACGTGGTTTTGATTCCTTACCCGTACCTGGCCGCACCAGGGTCGCAATTGGGTACCCGTACCCGGCCGGGTACAGGTACCCGTTCCCTACCTGTACCCGTACCCTACCCGAAATGAGTGACAAACGGTTACTCACCAGTGACTCACGGCCGACCCGTATCCGTACCCGGCCGCACCAGGGTCGCAAACGGCTACCCGTACCTGGCTGGGTACGGGTAGCCGGCTATCGGGTAGGGTACGGGTATCGGGTACCCGGTTGCGACCTCTGGTTGCGGGGGATCTGTGTGCCTATGAGGAAGTGTTCCTGCATGCGGCAAAGACTAATTCCATGCCGTTCTGGCTGACCATTCACGGTGACAGCAACGCACAGCGTTGCCACGTCTTACACGTTTTGTTCGGGGGGGTTTTATTATCCCGAAAAAGTTCGCTTAATTTTCCAACCGTACGCATATTTTTCACCGTTGCTGAAAAAATATCACTAAAAATGAACACCGCTTGTGCGGATTGAATGCAACAACAATTCACAGCGTAACCAGTGAGACGGTTCGCTTGAAAAAAGAACGTATCCTTGACTGCATTTGGTCCCCACGTGTCACTGTCACGGACAGCAGGATTTGCACATTTATTTTTTCTAACAAATAAGGCCCACTGAGTCATGTCGGTTTTTTAACAGAAGCGACCTGGCCAAAAATGATAGCTCAACAAAGCAGCCTCTGTGTAAATTTATAGCAGCCAAATACTTTGAACGCATGTTGATTCTAAACGTAGAGGTAAACACCGGATGACCCGGAGACAAATCCACCCGCCACCATGGGGAGAACACGCAAACTCCAAATATACAGCAGCAGGCGTCAGGGTCGGGATCGAACCCACAACATCCTGTATACCAGGCGAGGTAGTTAACATCTCCTAGCCACCGTGATGATGATGAGAGAGAGAGAGACACGCAAGCTCCAAATATACAGCAGCAGACGTCAGGGTCGGGATCGAACCCACGACCTCCTGTATACCAGGCGAGGTAGTTAACATCTCCTAGCCACCGTGATGATGATGAGAGAGAGACACGCAAACTCCAAATATACAGCAGCAGGCGTTAGGGTCGGGAATGAACCCACGACCTCCTGCACACCAGGCGAGGTAGTTAACATCTCCTAGCCACTGCAGCAACCCAATCTCAATGTTCAAGGGCTCTTGTATGGTGCCATTAAAAAAACAAAACAGCATTATTATTCTTATTAACCAGCGCTTACAATAGAGTCAATAGTTCGTTTGCAAGGTTCGAGTTCAAGGTCATTGATTAGGTATAGCCCTGTGAGCCATTCGGCTCTTGAAGGTGGTTACTGTGTTATTACTGTACGGTAGTAATACAGTAACAGAGCTGATCGACCCTCGGGGATCGATACACAAACGAGGGGTGGGATGGTGAGGCTGGTCAGCAACTTGTGGCTTCCTTGTGGCTAAACTCGCGCCATGGGAATGTGGAATTTCCACGGGCTTCTCGACGCTTCTCTGCGGTTGAAATTTTATTGTTTTAAACCGATAGTATTGGACATTAGCGACTAAGTTTTTTGCAACAGAAACTTCTTTTATTATTTCCCTTCTACGTGACTTTACCAAAAGAACCAAGAATGTGAATCCCTGCAGTCACGAAAGCTTCATATCGAAACAACCACAACAACAACACAACAACCACAACAACACACAAGATGATGGCAGATATTTAACACGATGTTATATTTAAACAATCTAACAACACAACCACCACCACAACAACAACAACACAACCACCACCACCACAACACACAAGATGGCAGATATTTAACACGTTGTTATATTTAAACAATCCAACAACACAACCACAACCACCACCACAACAACACAAGATGGCAGATATTTAACACGTTTATATTTAAACAATCTAACAAGACAACCACCACCACCACAACAACACAACAACCACAACAACAACAATATGGCAGATATTTGTCACGATGTTCATATTTAAACAATCTAACACCACCACAACAACAACAGCAAGATGGCAGATATTTGTCATGCAAGTCTTTACTTACTTCGTGTTAAACTGCAGTGTTCGTTACTGGGCTGCAACGCCACCTACTCACAACAACACAACAACAACACAACAACAATATGGGCAAGCTCACACGAGAGTGGGGGAGAACTTAGCAGCAGCAGCAACAACAACAACACAACAACAACATGGGCAAGCTCACACGAGAGTGGGGGAGAACTTAGCAGCAGCAGCAACAACAACAACACAACAACAGGGACACTGGCGAATTGAATTGTCATTTGATATTTGAGCCCAGCCACTTACTGCCACCCAGTGGCTTCTGCTAAGCGCTGCTGTTGGAGTGCAAGATGACAAATCTGACCACAGCCTGGGGCACAATGGCCCATCATCATCATCATAAGCCCTTTAATAAGCATGGCCGTTGACCCTGCAGGCCACTGAGCGAGCAACCCAACGTTCCTACCAGCTCCCTCCGCAGCAGGACGATGTGTTCATACACTAACATCTATACGCAAGGCGACTTTTGGGGGTAAATAACAGCTATTGTTTTATTTTTCGATTTAAAGCTTTCGTGACTGCAGGGATTCATCTTCTTGGTTCTTTCGGTAAAGTCACGCAGAAGGGAAGTAATAAAATAATAAAAATAAAACATAATAAAATAATTCTCACGACGTTTCGGCCACAACGCAAGCAGCCGTCCTCAGGTGAAAACCAGGTCTTAGAGTGGCCGTGTCTCCCTCGGACAACCGTGTCTCCCGTGGCCTACACAAAGAGCGGAGCAGCTGCACGAGAGAGACACGGGGAGAGAGAGACACACAGGAGAGAGACACGGGGAGAGAGACACGGGGAGAGAGAGAGACACGGGGAGAGAGACACGGGGAGAGAGACACGGGGAGAGAGACACGGGGAGAGAGACACGGGGAGTGAGACACGGGAAGTGAGAGACACGGGGGGAGAGAGACACGGGGCAAGAGACACACGGGGAGAGACACGGGGAGAGAGACATGGGAAAGAGACGTGGAGAGAAACATGGGAGAGAGACAGAGACATGGGAGAAAGACACAGGGAGAGAGACATGGGGAGAGAGAGAGACACAGGGAGAGAGACACGGGGCGAGAGACACACGGGGAGAGAGAGACACGGGGAGAGAGAAATAAGGGGAGATAGACATGGGAAAGAGACGTGGGAAAGAGACATGGGAGAGAGAGAGATATGAGAGAGAGAGAGTAAACTAAACTAAATATAAAAACTAAAACTCTAACTGTTTTCGTATTGACCAAGCCCCACTGACGCTTTTTGTCAGAAGTGATCAAAAATGAGATCAGCTCCACTGAGGAGGGGAACATCTTGATCGTCATCAAAGAGACACCTACAGACACCCACAGAGACCCACATACACCCATAGACACCCACAGAGACCCACATACACCCAGAGACACCCACAGACACCCAGAGAGACCCATAGAGACCCACATGCACCCATAGACACCCACAGAGACACAGAGAGACCCATAGACACTCACAGAGACCCACAGAGACCCATAGACTCCCACAGAGACCCACAGAGACCCATAGACCCACAGAGACCCGTAGACACCAGCAGACACGCACAGAGACCTACAGAGACCCACAAAGACCCACAGAGAACCACAGACACCCATAGTGACCCACAGAGACCCACCCAACCATTAATTCACCCACTCACTCTCCTAGACGCTCACTCACCCACTCACTCTCCTACACACTCACTCACCCACTCACTCTCCTACACACTCACTCACCCACTCATCCTCCCAGTCACCCACCCACTCACTCTCCTACACACTCACTCACCCACTCACTCTCCTACACACTCACTCACCCACTCATCCTCCCAGTCACCCACCCACTCACTCTCCTACACACTCACTCACCCACTCACTCTCCTACACACTCACTCACCCACTCATCCTCCCAGTCACCCACCCACTCACTCTCCTACACACTCACTCACCCACTCACTCTCCTACACACTCACTCACCCACTCACTCTCCTACACACTCACTCACCCACTCACCCTCCCAGTCACCCACCCACTCACTCACCCCAACGTTGGCTTATGGGGATGACTTCATACGCACAGAGGTAGTACACACAACAACGACCGCCATTCGTTACCACGATGCGTGTTGCCAGGCCACGTGCACGTTGAGGCCACAGGTACACACAAACACAGGTACACACAAACACAGGTACACACAAACACAGGTACACACAAACACAGGTACAAACACACACACAGGTACACACACAGGTACACACACAGGTACACACATACACAGGTACACACACACACAGGTACACACACAGTTACACACACACACAGGTACACACACAGGTACACACACACACACAGGTACACACACACAGGTACACACACACACAGGTACACACACACACAGGTACACACACAGGTACACACACACACACAGGTACACACAAACACAGGTACACACACACAGGTACACACACACAGGTACACACAAACAGGTACACACACAGGTACACACACACACAGGTACACAGGTACAAACACACAGGTACAAACACACAGGTACACACACACAGGTACACACACACACAGTACAAACACAGGTACACACACACAGGTACACACACACAGGTACACACACAGGTACACACACAGGTACACACACAGGTACACACAAACAAGGTACACAAACACATAGGTACACACACACAGGTACACACAAACAGGTAGAAACACACAGGTACACACACACACAGGTACACAAACACACAAGCACACAGGTACAAACACACAGGTACACACACACAGGTACACACACACACAGGCACACAGGTACACACACACAGGTACACACACACACAGGTACACACACAGGTACACACACACAGGTTCACACAAACACAGGTACACAAACACACAGGTACACACACACACAGGTACACACAAACACAGGTACACAAACACACAGATACACACACACAGGTACACACACAGGTACAAACACACAGGTACACACACACAGGTACACACACACAGGTACTCACACACACAGGTACACACACACACAGGTACACATACACACACACACAGGTACACACACAGGTACACACACACACAGGTACACAAACACACAGGTACACATACAGGTACACACAAACAGGCACACACAGGTACACACACAGGTACACACACACAGGTACACACACACAGGTAAACACACACAGGTAAACACACACACACAGGTACACACACACACAGGTACACACACACAGGTACACACACACACAGGTACACACACAGGTACACACACAGGTACACACAAACAAGTACACACACACAGGTACACACACACACAGGTACACACAGGTACACACACACAGGTACACACAAACAGGTACACACACACACAGTACACTCACACAGGTACACACACACACACAGGTACACACACACAGGTACACACACACACAGGTACACACACACACAGGTACACACACAGTTACACACACACACAGGTACACACACAGGTACACACACACAGGTACACACACACACAGGTACACACACACACAAGTACACACACACACAGGTACACACACACAGGTATGCACACACAGGTACGCACGGATACAGCCTATTGATGACAATGTTATCCCAATGGAAATCGACTCCATATGCCCATTCCTCTACAATCGATTCCTAATGTAATCCCAACACAGCCTTACCATCAACACCACCATCATCACTGCCATCACCACCATCACCACCACTTCACCATCACCACCACTATCACCATCACCACCATCAGCATCACCATCACCACCACCATCACTATCATCACCATCAATGCCATCACCACCATCACCACCACCATCACCACCACCATCACCACCATCACCATCAGCATCACCATCATCACTGCCATCACCACCATCACCACCACTTCACCATCACCACCACTATCACAATCACCACCACTATCACTATCACCACCATCACTGCCATCACCACCACTATCACCACCAGCATCACCACCATCACCACCATCACCATCATCACTGCCATCACCACCATCACCACCACCATCAGCATCACAATCATCACTGCCATCACCACCATCACCACCACTTCACCATCACCACCACTATCACCATCACCACCACTATCACTATCACCACCATCACTGCCATCATCACCATCACCACCATCACCACCACTATCACTATCACCACCATCACCACCACCACCAATACTCACCTTCAGTAGTTAATATCAGCTACCACCATCACCAGAAATGACTCCACACGAGTCAATATGCTAATGAGCACTCGCCCCTCCCACCCACCGGCTCATTTGCATAAACCACGCCCACAACCATCACCTTGTGATGACGTCACACACACACAAAGACCCCCCGTGTAGCCTGTAACAGACTGTAGGGGCAAGTGCTGTTAGCGAGTAGCACCTGTGAAGGCTGGAACGGTACACGAGGGGGTGGGTGGTCAGCACTACGCCCGACCGCCTTTGTCTCCCCAGTGGCGATGTTGACTACACACCGCACCACGAACTCATTTGAGGCCGAGTCGACCTAGGGGAGGCCCAGGACCGGTAGCAACAGTGAATCCCCAGGTACAGCCTGGGAGATTGATTGGTCCACACCCGAGAGAGCTTTGGGTGTGGACCAATCAGGACAGTGCACACATGATCAGAGTTGTGTGTCTTGTTTGCATTAAGGCCGCAGGTATTGTGGCCAATGCAAACATGACTCCTCGTAAAAAAGGTGTCAGTTTTGGAACCTAATTTTCCAGTAAAAAATATGATAATTGGTTTTTTACCCTTCTATCTGGCAACAAAACTGACACCTTTTTTACAAGGAGTCATGTTTGCATAGACAGCAATACCTGCAGTCATAATACAAACAAAAGAACATAACATATACATTGTCCTTGAAGTGATTGGTCCACACCCGAGACAGCTTTCCTTAGAGCCTAGTCTCACATGATGTTGGACCAGATGACGCCAAAAGGCGCACAACTCAATACAGTGCACCATCAGAGTATGAGAGCTCGGGGTGAAGCATTTACACCATTGGAACCTCATTTGCCAGTAAAAATATGATAGTTGGTTTTTTACCCTTCTATCTGGCAACAAAACTGACACCTTTTTTACGAGGAGTCATGTTTGAATAGACCACAATACCTGCAGCCATAATGCAAACAAAAAAACATAACTCTGATGATGATATGCACTGTCCTTGAAGTTGATTGGTCCACACCCGAGACAGCTTTCCTTAGACAGCTTTCCTTGTCTATGCAAACATGACTCCTTGTAAAAAAAAGTGTCAGTTTTGTTGCCAGATAGAAGGGTAAAAACCAATGATCAGTTATGGCCATTTCAGAGAGAGTGTTTTGTGTGTTTGTGCTGCCTCGGCCCTGCTATTACTACTGCTGCTACTGCTGCTGTTGCTACTACTACTGCTGCTGCTACTGCTGCTATTACTACTACTGCTGCTGCTACTACTGCTGCTGCTGCTACTACTACTGCTGCTGCTACTGCTGCTGCTACTACTACTGCTGCTGCTACTGCTACTACTGCTGCTGCTGCTACTGCTACTGCTGCTACTGCTGCTGCTACTACTGCTGCTACTGCTGTTGCTGCTACTGCTGCTGGTACTACTGCTGCTACTGCTGTTGCTGCTACTGCTGCTGCTACTACTACTACTGCTGCTGCTACTGCTGCTGCTACTGCTACTACTGCTGCTGCTGCTACTACTACTGCTGCTACTACTACAGCTACTACTGCTGCTGCTACTACTACTACTGCTGCTACTACTGCTGCTGCTACTACTACTACTGCTGCTGCTACTGCTACTACTGCTGCTACTACTGCTACTGCTACTACTGCTGCTCCTCTCTGCGAACTTTCGGCGTCTCGTGAGGCAAGTGGAGAGTTTCACCGCCACCACTGCCAATGTCTTCTTGATCGCTCCCACTCCATGTTAGCAGGCAGGGTGTTTGTACGTCCGGAGTGGCACCCGCACGTGTGGCCACGACTACGGCGTTCCGCCTCCCGGTACGAGTTGAGACGCCTCATCATCATCAGCAGCAGCATCATCAGCATCATCATCATCAGCATCATCATCATCAGCAACAGCAGCATCATCATCAGCAGCAGCAGCATCATCATCAGCAGCAGCAGCATCATCAGCAGCAGCAGCAGCAGCAGCAGCATCATCATCATCATCAGCAGCAGCAGCAGCATCATCATCAGCAGCAGCAGCAGCAGCAGCAGCAGCATCATCATCATCATCAGCAGCAGCAGCATCATCAGCAGCAGCATCATCATCATCAGCAGTAGCAGCAGCATCATCACCATCATCAGCAGCAACAAGGGATCTCTTCTATACAAAACCCTTGACTATACAGCTTACACACACACACATACACAGCTACACACACAGAGATTACACACATACATATACACAGCTACACACATACACACAGATTACACACACACATATACACAGCTACACACATATGTAGTGGTGGTATTGACGTGCGCCGACAGTGATGGATCACGGGGCGCGGGGTTGGGCACGCGATGTGGGCGTGGTATGGACGCGCGCGCCGGTGGTAAGGCGCGCTGACACAAGCTGGGAAAAGAGGATCGTAGCGAGTGCGCAGTGATTGGTCAGATAAGTGGGTGCTCTCAGCGACGTCCGCAGGAGGGGTATAAAGGGAGACGCGCGAGAGCACTCGTGGTCAGTGTTAACCAGTTGAAGACCGAAGACGGGGTGGAGGAGGTAGTGGCCCGAGACCCCTAGTCCCGCCGTCCTTGTGAGGACCGGGGCCCTGTGCGGCTCGGAGCCGAAACTGGGGGACCGTAGTCCGACGCCCGTGTGGGTCGGGACGGTGGTACCCAGAGCCGAGACGGGCACCCCGGCTGGGTGTGTCCCGGAAGGCTACGGGGCGTAAGAGCCCGTGTCAGTATAGCTGAGTGGGTGTTAGTCACCCGAGTAGCTGAGTGGGTGTTGGTCACCCGTGTAGCTGAGTGGGTGTTAGTCACCCGTGTAGCTGAGTGGGTGTTGGTCACCCGTGTAGCTGAGTGGGTGTTAGTCACCCGTGTAGCTGAGTGGGTGTTAGTCACCCGTGTAGCTGAGTGGGTGTTAGTCACCCGTGTAGCTAAGTGGGTGTTAGTCACCCGTGTAACGAAGTGGGTGTTAGTCATCCGTGTAACTACAAGTTGGTGAAAATAAAGAGTGTGCTACCCGTGAAGTCGTCTCCTGCCGAGTTACTACATTACACATGCACACACAGCTGTTAAGAGTTTGATGTTTTATTGATTCACAGAGTCGGTGCACATCACGAGTTTCCGTACTCGACTGTCACAGAGACACACAGAGACACACACACAGAGACATAGACACACACAGAGAGACACACACAGACACACACGCAGAGACACACAGACACACAGAGACACATGCAGAGACACAGACACACAGAGACACACAGAGACACATGCAGAGACACAGACACACACACAGAGACACACATAGACACACACACAGAGACACACACAGACACACGCAGAGACGCACAGAGACACACACACAGAGACACACACGCAGAGACGCACAGACACACACAGAGACACACATGCAGAGACACAGACACACACACAGAGACACACACAGACACACACACACAGAGACATAGACACAACAACAACAACCGCCATTCGCCACTAAGTGGCGGTGACGTCACCACGATGCTTGTGCCAGGCCAAGTGCACCTTGAGGCCACGTGAAGTGTCGAAAGCCCGCTGGCAGGAGGTCACGGGGCAGACCCAGGTGCCACGGGTCGACTGACCGAGATGACCGAGATGACTGGCTGATGCACCACCTGTGCCCCCTACTGTGCCAACTTGCTGTGCTTTAGCCACCCGGCGCTCCGCTCGTTGTTGTGAGCGTCGCTCCTCCGCCCTCCGTTGTTGTTGGAGGGCGACTGCCTCCAACTGCCCAGTAGCGTCCTTCACGAGCCTCCTCCACTGAGGCCGATCTTGACACCGCTGGTACCAGTCATCGGCAAGTCCACTCAGCTCCACGTCCTCCTGTACCACATCACTCCATCTCTTCTCCAGCCCGTGCCGCGCCCGTCTAGCCCCCTCGATCCGGCCGAACAAAAGCTGTTTAGGCATGCGGTGGCTGGGCATGCGGGCTACATGACCCAGCCAACGCAGCCTTGCCTGCCGGAGGAGCTCACTGATGGGACTTTGCCCAGATCTTTCAAGGATTTGTGAGCTCCTCACACAATCCAGCCTGGTTAAACCCAGGATGGATCGTAGGCAGGCCAGCCTAAATGTTTCCAACCGGCGAAGATGCTCCACCAGGGGGGTCCACGTCTCGCAAGCGTAGAGAAGGGAGGGAATGACCGTGGCCGAGAAGACCTGAAGCTTCGTGCGGAGCGACAGACCAGGTAGCTTCCACACAGCGTTACGCAACCGATGAAAATATATTGCCGCTCGACTGATTCGGAGTGAGACCTCTGCTGATAGACTGGAGCCGGTCATAAGCACACTCCCCAGGTATGGGAAACTCTCCACTCTCTCCACAACTGCCCCATCACCAATTGGGAGTTGTGGGGGTGGAGTGTCCGATGGTACAAAATACCCAGGCAGGTGCTTAGTTTTGGTGGGGCTGATGGTAAGGCCCCACCTCTTAGTGGCACGCTCCAGTCTCAGCAGCAGCGCCTCCAACTCCTCTTCTGAATGAGCAGCTATTACCAAATCATCGGCATACATAACGTGGTTGACCAATAGGGAGCCATCCCTTGATCGCACCCGGGCGTCGATCAGCCTCCCATTATATCTGTACCAAATGGAAATTCCCCCGGTACAGCTATTGAAGGCTTCACGAACTACGCGGTCAAAATAGATGTTAAATAATGTGGGAGCCAGAGGACATCCCTGTCGCACCCCAAGGTGTACAGGGAAAGGCTCCGACTCCCGGCCACGTAGTTTTACCCGGGCCCGCTCACCATCATGAAGGTCCTTAATGATCGTGAGCAGAGGGTCAGGGACTCCGAAAGCACGAAGAACAACCCAGAGCCCAGTCCGACTGATGGTATCATAGGCCTTGACCAGGTCAATAAAGCAGAGATGTAGGTCTTTTTGGAATTCCCTACACCTCTGCTGTAGCAGACGGACAGAAAATATGGCATCTGTGCAGGACCGCCCTTTCCTGAAACCGCATTGGGGCTCCGCAAGCCTCTCCTCAGCGTGCCTAGCAAGGCGATGTTGAATAATCCTTGCCAGGACCTTACCCGGCACACTGAGGAGTGAGATGCCCCTGTAGTTGTTACAGTCGGTACGGTCCCCCTTCTTAAAGAGGGGAACCACCAGGGCATCCTTCCAGTCCTGCGGAACCCGTCCAGTGGTCCAGACTGTTGTTATGATGTCATATAGGGCAGTCTGTGCACAAACGCCACCCTCCCTCAGCATTTCGCTTGGGAGATCATCTCTGCCCGGTGCCTTTCCTGGTCTCAGACTCCGGATCGCCTTCAGTACTTCCTCAACAGATGGCACCTCAGCCAGCCACTCACAGGGGGTGACCTCTTCCAATATTTGAGGCACCGCAGCCTCAGCAGGGTTATCACCACTTTGTGCCATGATGTTTTCCTGGCTGAGAGAATTTCCCTCCCCCAGGACCTCACAGAAATGCTCAGCAAATCTGCAAACCTGTTCCTGGGGGTCGGAGATTGGATCACCGTTTTTTCCTCTAATGATGGTAATAGGTGTGGCGCTGCAGGTTACTTTTTTGATGGAGTTAAATAGTGATTTGTGATCACGGGCCACTGAGGCAGACTCCATCTCCTCAGCAACCCGCGACCACCACCCATCCTTACAGCGCCTGACGGCTCTCCGAACTTCCGAGCGAAGGCTGCGGTAAACCTCCTCATTCTCTGACGTGGGATGCTGTAGGCGATGAGAGTGGGCCTGACGCTTTTTCTCAATTAACCTAAACACCTCCTCTGTCAGCCAGGGTTTCTGGGGAGGTCTGGACCGCGTACCCAAAGCAGCCATTGCAGCTGCATGAGTCACAGTCTTAAACCTCGCCCATTTCCCCTCGACATCAGGTGGAGTGGGGGACGATGCCAACCCCAGCTGCAAGCGATGAAATTCTCGCTTGCAACTTTCATCAGCTAACTGAGACCAGGCCACTTTTGGTTGGAATGGGATCCTGGGTGTACACCCACCACCGGAGTGGAAGAAAGGCAGGCGCATCTTACAGATGACTAGTCGATGGTCAGAGGACAGATCAGCTCCACGGTAGGTCCTGGACATAGACACACACACAGAGACACACACACACACAGAGACACACAGACACACGCACAGAGACACACAGACACACACACGCAGTGACACAGACACACACACACAGTGACACACACACAGAGACACACACACAGAGACATAGACACACACACAGAGACACACACACAGAGACATAGACACACACACAGAGACACACACACAGAGACATGGACACACAGAGACACAGACACACACATAGACACACACACAGAGACACACGCAGAGACACACACACACACAGAGACACACACACAGAGACAGACACACACAGAGAGACACACACAGACACACACGCAGAGACACACAGAGACACACATGCAGAGACACAGACACACACACAGAGACATAGACACACACACAGACACACACACAGAGACACAGACACACACAGAGACGACATGGACACACACGTAGACATGCAGAGACACACACACACAGAGACATGGACACACACGCAGAGACACGTAGAGACACACAGAGACATGCACGCAGAGACACAAAGACACGCAGAGACATAGACACAGACACACCGTTACAGACACAGACACACGCAGAGACACAGACACGCACAGAGACTGGCAGTTGATGCTGCAGCTGCTGCATAGAGTTTGTGTCTCTCTTGTCTTTCTGTTGTCGAGTGGATTTTCTTTCCGGGCCCTCTGGTTTTCCCCTCCACATTTGAGAGACGTGAGTTGCTAGAGTCTTTGCCAACTGCTATAAAGGTTCACGTGATGATGATGATGAACCTCATTGGTAGAACTATCATCGGTAATGCCCAGGTCAGGGCCTTCGAAAAGAGAGCTTACACACACAGCATCTCAATGAGGCCCTTGCCCGCTAAAATAAAACGCGGTCTAGTTTCTAGTTCAAGTCTCGTGCACAACAACAACAACATCATCACGATGCGCCCACCTGCTCAGAGCAGTTCCAGCCCAGGTAAGTGAACTTGCCACCTTTATTACCATCACCAGCACCACCACCAGCAGCAGCACCACCAGCACCAGCAGCAGCACCACCAGCAGCACCACCAGCAGCAGCACAATGTCTCCCCCAGCAAACAACAAAACAGCTGGGCAGGCAGCGTCACTCACTCACGGGGCAGGCAGCCAGGCAGCGAGAGACGAGGCCACGTCTCCAACGCTGGGACACGTGGCGACGACAAACAGAACCGCGATGGGCAAAGCGACCACCCCCCCCCCCCCCCGAGTCGAACGGACGACGCTTTTCTGTCGATTCTCTCGGATAGTTCTGGAAAATATGTCATGGACCTGCCCTCAACAACGCACGCTCACACTCACCACCACCCTCACCACCCTCACCACCACCACCCTCACCACCCTCACCACCACCACCCTCACCACCACCCACCCACCACCACCCACCACCCTCACCACCACCCTCACCACCACCACCCACCACCACCCACCCACCACCACCCACCCACCACCACCCTCACCACTCTGTGTGGTGAGTCTGTGGGTCTCTGTGTGGTGAGTCTGTGGGTCTCTGTGTGGTGAGTCTGTGGGTCTCTGTGTGGTGAGTCTGTGGGTCTCTGTGTGGTGAGTCTGTGGGTCTCTGTGTGGTGAGTCTATGGGTCTCTGTGTGGTGAGTCTGTGGGTCTCTGTGTGGTGAGTCTGTGGGTCTCTGTGATGAGTCTGTGGGTCTCTGTGTGGTGAGTCTATGGGTCTCTGTGTGGTGAGTCTATGGGTCTCTGTGTGGTGAGTCTATGGGTCTCTGTGTGGTGAGTCTATGGGTCTCTGTGTGGTGAGTCTATGGGTCTCTGTGTGGTGAGTCTGTGGGTCTCTGTGATGAGTCTTGTGGGTCTCTGTGATGAGTCTGTGGGTCTTTGTGGTGAGTCTGTGGGTCTCTGTGTGGTGAGTCTGTGGGTCTCTGTGTGGTGAGTCTGTGGGTCTCTGTGTGGTGAGTCTATGGGTCTCTGTGTGGTGAGTCTATGGGTCTCTGTGTGGTGAGTCTGTGGGTCTCTGTGTGGTGAGTCTGTGGGTCTCTGTGTGGTGAGTCTGTGGGTCTCTGTGTGGTGAGTCTGTGGGTCTCTGTGTGGTGAGTCTGTGGGTCTCTGTATGGTGAGTCTGTGGGTCTCTGCTGTGTGAGTCTGTGGGTCTCTGTGTGGTGAGTCTGTGGGTCTCTGTGTGGTGAGTCTGTGGGTCTCTGTGTGGTGAGTCTGTGGGTCTCTGAGTGGTGAGTCTGTGGGTCTCTGAGTGGTGAGTCTGTGGGTCTCTGAGTGGTGAGTCTATGGGTCTCTGTGTGGTGAGTCTATGGGTCTGTGTGTAGTGAGTCTGTGGGTCTCTGTGTGGTGAGTCTGTGGGTCTCTGTGTGGTGACTCTGTGGGTCTCTGTGTGGTGAGTCTGTGGGTCTCTGAGTGGTGAGTCTGTGGGTCTCTGTGTGGTGAGTCTGTGGGTCTCTGTGTGGTGAGTCTGTGGGTCTCTGTGTGGTGAGTCTGTGGGTCTCTGTGTGGTGAGTCTGTGGGTCTCTGAGTGGTGAGTCTGTGGGTCTCTGAGTGGTGAGTCTGTGGGTCTCTGAGTGGTGAGTCTGTGGGTCTCTGAGTGGTGAGTCTATGGGTCTCTGTGTGGTGAGTCTATGGGTCTGTGTGTAGTGAGTCTGTGGGTCTCTGTGTGGTGAGTCTGTGGGTCTCTGTGTGGTGACTCTGTGGGTCTCTGTGTGGTGAGTCTGTGGGTCTCTGAGTGGTGAGTCTGTGGGTCTCTGAGTGGTGAGTCTGTGGGTCTCTGTGTGGTGAGTCTGTGGGTCTCTGTGTGGTGAGTCTATGGGTCTCTGAGTGGTGAGTCTGTGGGTCTCTGTGTGAGTGAGTCTATAGGTTAGTCTATGGGTCTCTGTGTGAGTGAGTCTATGGGTCTCTGTGTGAGTGAGTCTATGGGTCTCTGTGTGAGTGAGTCTATGGGTCTCTGTGTGAGTGAGTCTATGGGTCTCTGTGTGATGAGTCTGTGGGTCTCTGTGTGGTGGGTCTATGGGTCTCTGTGTGGTGAGTCTATGGGTCTCTGTGTGTGAGTCTAAGGGTCTCTGTGTGGTGAGTCTACGGGTCTCTGAGTGGTGAGTCTGTGGGTCGCTGTGTGGTGAGTCTGTGGGTCTCTGTGTGGTGAGTCTGTGGATCTCTGTGTGGGTCTCTGTGTGATAAGTCTGTGGTTCTCTGTGTGGTGAGTCTGTGGGTCTCTGTGTGGTGAGTCTATGGGTGTCTGTGTGGTGAGTCTGTGGGTCCTCTGTGTGGCTCTCTGTGTGATGAGTCTGTGGGTCTCTGTGTGATGGGTCTCTGTGTGGTGAGTCTGTGGGTCTCTGTGTGATGGGTCTCTGTGTGGTGAGTCTATGGGTCTGTGTGTAGTGAGTCTGTGGGTCTCTGTGTGGTGAGTCTGTGGGTCTCTGTGTGGTGACTCCGTGGGTCTCTGTGTGGTGAGTCTGTGGGTCTCTGAGTGGTGAGTCTGTGGGTCTCTGAGTGGTGAGTCTGTGGGTCTCTGTGTGGTGAGTCTGTGGGTCTCTGTGTGGTGAGTCTGTGGGTCTCTGAGTGGTGAATCTGTGGGTCTCTGAGTGGTGAGTCTATGGGTCTCTGTGTGGTGAGTCTGTGGGTCTCTGTGTGGTGAGTCTGTGGGTCTCTGAGTGGTGAGTCTGTGGGTCTCTGAGTGGTGAGTCTATGGGTCTCTGTGTGGTGAGTCTGTGGGTCTCTGAGTGGTGAGTCTGTGGGTCTCTGAGTGGTGAGTCTATGGGTCTCTGTGTGGTGAGTCTGTGGGTCTCTGTGTGGTGAGTCTGTGGGTCTCTGTGTGGTGACTCTGTGGGTCTCTGTGTGGCGAGTCTTTGGGTCTCTGTGTGAGTACCGGACATCACACAACTAAAAGCTTCAATATAAAGTCGGGGTGAGGGGGGTGGGTGGTAAATAACTTTTCACCATCAATATAACAACAGCAACAAGGACGGTACTACTACAGTGGCCGCTTTGCCCACAAACACACAAACTTCCGACTCCGACTCTTGACACCTCATCCTCCACCTCTTCTCCTCTTACACCTCCGTCTCCGCGTGCCGCTCTGTCATCCGCGCCGTGGCGGCCTCCTCGTCGCTGGAGGGAGCGGAGAAAGTAGGCGAGGGTGATGCGCACGTACCGGGCAGCGCGTGAGAGTTGCACGCACAGTGGAACTTATTCGCGCCCGTTTCGTAGACTAAACATTTCTAATTCGGAAGACGTCACGCGACCACCGAATAAACATCGGCGGGCGTCGTCAAGGGTGGGGATCGAACCCACGACCTCCTGCGTGCCAGGCGAGGTGGTCAACATCTCTCAGTGTCTGGCATTGAACCCACGACCTCCTGCGTGCCAGGCGAGGTGGTCAACATCTCTCAGTGTCTGGCATTGAACCCACGACCTCCTGCGTGCCAGGCGAGGTGGTCAACATATCTCAGTGTCTGGGATTGAACCCACGACCTCCTGCGTGCCAGGCGAGGTAGTCAACATCTCTCAGTGTCTGGCATTGAACCCACGACCTCCTGCGTGCCAGGCGAGGTGGTCAACATATCTCAGTGTCTGGGATTGAACCCACGACCTCCTGCGTGCCAGGCGAGGTGGTCAACATCTCTCAATGTCTGGCATTGAACCAACGACCTCCTGCGTGCCAGGCGAGGTGGTCAACATCTCTCAGTGTCTGGGATTGAACCCACGACCTCCTGCGTGCCAGGCGAGGTAGTCAACATCTCTCAGTGTCTGGGATTGAACCCACAACCTCCTGCGTGTCAGGCGAGGTGGTCAACATCTCTCAGTGTCTGGCATTGAACCCACGACCTCCTGCGTGCCAGGCGAGGTGGTCAACATCTCTCAATGTCTGGCATTGAACCAACGACCTCCTGCGTGCCAGGCGAGGTGGTCAACATCTCTCAGTGTCTGGGATTGAACCCACGACCTCCTGCGTGCCAGGCGAGGTAGTCAACATCTCTCAGTGTCTGGGATTGAACCCACGACCTCCTGCGTGTCAGGCGAGGTGGTCAACATCTCCCAGTGTCTGGGATTGAACCCACGACCTCCTGCGTACCAGGCGAGCTGGTCAACATCTCTCAGTGTCTGGGATTGAACCCACGACCTCCTGCGTGCCAGGCGAGGTAGTCAACATCTCTCAGTGTCTGGGATTGAACCCACGACCTCCTGCGTACCAGGCGAGCTGGTCAATATCTCTCAGTGTCTGGCATTGAACCCACGACCTCCTGCGTGTCAGGCGAGGTGGTCAACATCTCTCAGTGTCTGGCATTGAACCCACGACCTCCTGCGTACCAGGCGAGCTGGTCAATATCTCTCAGTGTCTGGCATTGAACCCACGACCTCCTGCGTGTCAGGCGAGGTGGTCAACATCTCTCAGTGTCTGGCATTGAACCCACGACCTCCTGCGCGCCAGGCGAGGTGGTCAACATCTCTCAATGTCTGGCATTGAACCAACGACCTCCTGCGTGCCAGGCGAGGTGGTCAACATCTCTCAGTGTCTGGGATTGAACCCACGACCTCCTGCGTGCCAGGCGAGGTAGTCAACATCTCTCAGTGTCTGGGATTGAACCCACGACCTCCTGCGTGTCAGGCGAGGTGGTCAACATCTCCCAGTGTCTGGGATTGAACCCACGACCTCCTGCGTACCAGGCGAGCTGGTCAACATCTCTCAGTGTCTGGGATTGAACCCACAACCTCCTGCGTGCCAGGCGAGGTGGTCAACATCTCCCAGTGTCTGGGATTGAACCCACGACCTCCTGCGTGCCAGGCGAGGTAGTCAACATCTCTCAGTGTCTGGGATTGAACCCACGACCTCCTGCGTGCCAGGCGAGCTGGTCAACATCTCTCAGTGTCTGGGATTGAACCCACGACCTCCTGCGTGCCAGGCGAGGTGGTCAACATCTCCCAGTGTCTGGGATTGAACCCACGACCTCCTGCGTGCCAGGCGAGGTAGTCAACATCTCTCAGTGTCTGGGATTGAACCCACGACCTCCTGCGTGCCAGGCGAGGTGGTCAACATCTCTCAGTGTCTGGGATTGAACCCACGACCTCCTGCGTTCCAGGCGAGGTGGTCAACATCTCTCAGTGTCTGGGATTGAACCCACGACCTCCTGCGTTCCAGGCGAGGTAGTCAACATCTCTCAGTGTCTGGGATTGAACCCACGACCTCCTGCGTGCCAGGCGAGGTGGTCAACATCTCTCAGTGTCTGAGATTGAACCCACGACCTCCTGCGTGCCAGGCGAGGTGGTCAACATCTCTCAGTGTCTGGGATTGAACCCACGACCTCCTGCGTACCAGGCGAGGTGGTCAACATCTCTCAGTTTCTGGGATTGAACCCACGACCTCCTGCGTGCCAGGCGAGGTGGTCAACATCTCTCAGTGTTTGGGATTGAACCCACGACCTCCTGCGTGCCAGGCGAGGTGGTCAACATCTCTCAGTTTCTGGGATTGAACCCACGACCTCCTGCGTACCAGGCGAGGTGGTCAAGAACTCTCAGTGTCTGGGATGGTGGTGGTGGCGGTGGTGATGATGGTGGTGGCGGTGGTGGCGGCGGCGGTGGTGGCGGTGATGGTGGCGGTGATGGTGGTGGTGGTGACGGTGGTGGTGATGATGATGGTGGTGGCGGTGGTGATGATGATGGTGGTGGTGGCGGTGATGGTGGTGGTGATGATGATGATGGTGGTGGTGGCGGTGGCGGTGACGATGGTGGTGGTGGCGGTGGTGGTGACGGTGGTGACGGTGGTGGTGATGGTGGTGGTGGCGGTGGTGGCGGTGGTGGCGGTGGTGGTGGTGGTGGCGGTGGTGGTGACGGTGGTGGTGGTGACGGTGACGGTGGTGGTGGCAGTGGTGGTGGCGGTGGTGATGATGATGGTGGTGGTGGTGATGGTGGTGGCGGTGGTGGTGACGGTGGTGGTGGTGGCGGTGGTGGTGGCAGTGGTGGTGGCGGTGGTGCTGGTGGCGGTGGTGATGGTGGTGGTGATGATGATGATGGTGGTGGTGGCGGTGGTGGTGGCGGTGGTGGTGGTGGTGATGGTGGTGACGGTGGTGGCGGTGGTGATGATGATGGTGGTGGTGGCGGTGGTGTTGGTGGTGGTGGTGTTAGTGTTGGTGGTGGTGTTGGTGATGATGATGGTGATGGTGGTGGCGGTGGTGTTGGTGGTGGTGGTGTTAGTGTTGGTGGTGGTGTTGGTGTTGGTGGTGGTGGTGTTAGTGTTGGTGGTGATGGTGGCTGTGGTGATGATGATGGTGGTGGTGGCGGTGGTGTTGGTGGTGGTGGTGTTGGTGTTGGTGGTGATGGTGGCTGTGGTGTTGGTGGTGGTGGTGGCGATGGTGTTGGTGGTGTTAGTGTTGGTGGCTACCTGCACTCGGCAGAGACGGCATCTCTCTCAGGCACCAGGCTCGGGGAGCTCCCTCCTTGCTCGTCCGCTGGGGAACGAGAACATCGCGCAGAGTGCGGAGAGAAACTCACGAGGCACGTGAGTGCGGAGCAAACTCCAAATACACACCAGCAGCAGCAGCAGCAGGCGTCGTCAGGGTCGTGATCGAACCCACGACCTCCCGTGTACCAGGCGAGGCAGTCAACATCTCATAGCCACCACAACGCCACCACAACACTCACCGTCAACATCTCATAGCCACCACAACGCTCACCGGCAACATCTCATAGCCACCACAACGCCACCACAACACTCACCGTCAACATCTCATAGCCACCACAACGCTCACCGGCAACATCTCATAGCCACCACAACGCCACCACAACACTCACCGTCAACATCTCATAGCCACCACAACGCTCACCGTCAACATCTCATAGCCACCACAACGCCACCACAACGCTCACCGTCAACATCTCATAGCCACCACAACGTCACCACAACGCCACCACAACGCTCACCGTCAACATCTCATAGCCACCACAACACTCACCGCCACGTTTGCCGGCACTCCGTGTGCCCCACGTGGTGCACACCACGAAGGGGAGGATCGCCAGCACCGCTATGGCCGCCATCAAGCTGATGGAGGCGCTGCCGCCACCGGCGGGGAGCGTCGCCTCGTCTCCCGTAGACACCGCGGACGAGGGTCGGGAGGAGCGGGAGGTGGCGGCGGTGGTGGCGGCTACGGGATTGGGGACACACGCGGGGAAATACGGTGAGACGCGGGGAGACAGATAAAGACAGAGAGAGACAGACACAGACAGAGAAACAGAGAGAGACAGGGAGACACAGACAGAGAGACACAGTGAGACAGATACAGACAGAGAGACAGAGAGAGAGACAGGGAGACACAGACAGAGAGACACAGTGAGACAGATACAGACAGAGAGACAGAGAGAGAGACAGGGAGACACAGACAGAGAGACACAGTGAGACAGATACAGACAGAGAGACAGAGAAAGACAGAGAGACACAGACAGAGAGACACAGTGAGACAGATACAGACAGAGAGACAGAGAGAGAGACAGGGAGACACAGACAGAGAGACACAGCGAGACAGATACAGACAGAGAGACAGGGAGACACAGACAGAGAGACACAGTGAGACAGATACAGACAGAGAAACAGAGAGACAGGGAGACACAGACAGAGTGGGATGCTGATCAGTGTTGTTGTATGAGGTTAGTGATGAGGTTTTGGTCTTCATCACTTTTCTGTGTCTGTCTTGTGTGTGTCTCTGTGTGTCTGTGTTTGTCTGTGTGTGGCAGTGTCTGTCCGTGTGTGTCTGTGTGTGTCTGTGGCTGTCTGTTTGTCTGTGTGTGTGGCCTGGCACAAGCGTCGTGGTGATGTCACCACCACTTAGTGGCAAATGGCGGTTGTTGTTGTCTGTGTGTGGCTGTGTGTGTCTGTCTGTGTCTGTGTGTCTGTCTGTGTGTGTCTGTCTGTGTCTGTGTGTCTGTCTGTGTGTACCGTTCCGGCCTTCATAGGTGCTCGCTAACAGCACTTGCCCCTACAGTCTGTTAAGGCTATACGGGGGATCTTTATCTGCCTGTGTCTGTCTGTGTGTGTCTGTCTATGTGTGTCTGTGTGTCTATTCAACATCGCCTTGCCAGGCACACTGAGGAGAGGCTTGCGTAGCCCAAATGTGGTTTCAGGAAAGGGCGGTCCTGCACAGATGCCATATTTTCTGTCCGTCTGCTACAGCAGAGGTGGAGGGAATTCCAACAAGACCTACATCTCTGCTTTATTGACCTGGTCAAGGCCTATGATACCATCAGTAGGCCTGGGCTCTGGGTCATTGTTCGTGCTTTTGCAGTCCCTGACCCTCTGCTCACGATTATTAAGGACCTTCGTGATGGTGAGCGGGCCCGGGTAAAACTACGTGGCTGGGAGTCAGAGCCATTCCCTTTTTACCTTGGGGTGCAACAGAGATGTCCTCTAGCTCCCACATTATTGAACATCTATTTTGACCACGTAGTTCGTGAAGCCTTCGATGGCTGTACCAGAGGAATTTCCATCTGGTACAGATACAATGGGAGGCTGATTGATGCCCAGGTGCGGTCAAGGGATAGCTCCCTATTGCTCAACCATGTTATGTATGCCGATGATCTAGTAATTGCTGCTCACTCAGAGGAGGATTTGGAGGCGCTGCTGCTGAGACTGGAGCGTGCCACTAAGAGGTGGGGCCTTACCATCAGACCCACCAAAACTAAGCACCTGCCTGGGTATTTTGTACCATTGGACACTCCACCCCCACAACTCCCATTTGGTGATGGGGCAGTTGTGGAGAGAGTGGAGAGTTTCCCATACCTGGGCAGTGTGATCATGGCCGGCTCCGGTTTAACAGCAGAGGTCTCACTCCGAATCAGTCAAGCGGCAATATCTTTTCATTGGTTGTGTAACGGTGTGTGGAAGCTACCTGGTCTGTTGCTCTGCACGAAGCTTCAGATCTTCTCGGCCACAATCATTCCCTCCCTTCTCTACGCTTGCGAAAAGTGGACCCCCCTAATGGAACATATTCGCCGCTTAAAAACATTAAGGCTGGCCTGCCTACGATCCATCCTGGGTTTAACCAGGCTGGATTGTGTGAGGAGCTCATAAATCCCAGAAAGATCTGGACAAAGTCCCATCGGTGAGCTCCTCCGCCAGGCAAGGCTGCGTTGGCTGGGTCATTTGAGGCTGAGTCGACCTAGGGGAGGCCCGGGACCGGTTCAGATAATCGTCACTGGTGTTGGCCGTGAGCGGGAATCGAACTCGTGTCGCCGGGTTCATAGCGCAGTGCGCTAACCGCTGCACTACCGCTCCCCACCCTCACTCACACACCCACTCACTCACTCACCCACCCACCCACTCACCCACCCACCCACCCACTCACCCACCCACCCACTCACACACCCACTCACTCATACACTCACCCACCCACCCACTCACCCATCCACTCACCCACCCACCCACCCACTCACCCACTCACTGACACACTCACCCACCCACTCACCCACCCACTCACCCACTCACTGACACACTCACCCACCCACTCACTCAACCACCCACCCACTCACCCACCCACTCACCCACCCACCCACTCACCCACCCACTCACCCACTCACCCACGGCGCTGTGTGGTGGAGGGACGGAGACACACGACAGGGGAGACCACTCCCCTGTCTTCCACCGCGGGTAGTTGACTACGACTCTCACGCGGACGCAGTACTCAGCGGCGCCTGCAGGCTGAGGCAGCGCGTGGCGGTAGCGACATCCCACAAAGCGCTCCTGGCAGGAGCAAGCAGATGGTCTCAGTGTGCTGCGTTACGTGGATGACACGTCGGTGGTCTGGCCACACAGCAAAGATACACTGAGCGCGTTTCTAAATCATCTCAACTCGCAAAACCCATCCATCCAAACACACACACATGTACATTGGCCACGTTCTGTTTACGTGACAACCCTCACGAGTTGGCTGTGTCGGGTGGTCGCGGGTTTTAACGACACATCATTTATATATTTACGTGATCTAACCCAAAAACCTCTTTTGGATGATATTGGTCGCGAAGCCTGCTACGTGTTAACCTGAGTATCATCATCAACAGTAGTAGCAGCAGCAGCAGCAATAGCATCATCAGTAGTAGCAGCAGCAGCAGCAATAGCATCATCAGTAGTAGCAGCAGCAGCAATAGCATCATCAGTAGTAGCAGCAGCAGCAATAGCATCATCATCAGTAGTAGCAGCAGCAGCAATAGCATCATCATCAGTAGTAGTAGCATCACCACCCACCCACTCAACCACCCACTCAACCACCCACTCAACCACCTACTCAACCGCCCACCCACTCACTCACCCACCCACCCACTCACTCACCCACCCACTCACCCACCCACTCACCCACCCACCCACTCACCCACCCACCCACTCACCCACCCACCCACCCACTCACCCACCCACCCACTCACCCACCCACCCACCCACTCACTCACTCACCCACCCACCCACCCACCCACCCTCCCACTCACTCACTCACTCACCCACCCACCCACTCACTCACTCACCCACCCACTCACTCACACCCACTCCCTCACACCCACTCATTCACCCACCCACTCACCCACTGACTCACCCACTCACCCACCCACCCACTCACTCACCCACTCACACACCCACCCACCCACTCAAACACCCATCCACTCACTCACCCACCAACCCACCCACCTACCCACTCACCCACCCACCTAACCACCACCCACTCACCCACCCAACCACCACTCACCCACTCACCCACCCACCCACTCATCCACCCACTCACTCACTCACCCACTCACTCACCCACCCACCCACCCACTCACCCACCCACCCACCCACTCACCCACTCACTCACCCACTCACCCACTCACCCACCCACCCTCACCCACTCACCCACTCACCCACTCACTCACTCACTCACCCACCCACCCACTCACCCACCCACCCACTCACCCACCCACTCACTCACCACTCATTCACCCACTCACCCACCCACTCACTCACCACTCATTCACCCACCCACCCACTCACTCACCTACTCACTCACCCACCCACCCACTCACCCACCCACCCACTCACCCACCCACTCACTCACCACTCATTCACCCACTCTCACCGTGCTAGTGACACCCCTCCTTGTGGAGACCTCGGCTTGCAGATGGTAGTGCACGTCACTCTGCGCCATCCTCCTCCTCCACTCGCTGCTCATGGAGACCCGCACGGACAGCTCCCACGCCTTCCGCTCTCCCTCATTGTCGTCGTCATCACCGTCACCACCATCACCGCCATCATCATCATCACCGTCACCGCCATCACCGCCATCATCATCATCATCATCAGCGTCACCGCCATCACCGTCACTGCCATCACCGCCACCGCCATCACCGTCGGCCCCATCACCGCCATCACTGTCACCGCCATCACCCTCATCGTCGTCATCAGCGTCGCCACCATCACCGTCACCGCCATCACCCTCATCATCATCATCATCATCGTAGTTATCACCGTCACCGCCATCACCGTCGGCCCCATCACCGTCGCCACTATCATCCTCATCATCACCCTCATCATCATCATCACCCTCATCATCATCATCACCCTCATCATCCTCATCATCACCCTCATCATCATCATCACCCTCATCATCATCATCGTAGTCATCATCGTCGTAGCCATCGTCGTCATCATCTTCGTAGTCCTCACCCTCCTCACCACCACACTCCTCCCCCTCCTCACCACCCTCCCCCTCATCATCACCCCCCTCCTCCTCCAGCGTCATGTTCTTGTGCAGCATCAAGGTGACAGTCGGAGCACTCAGCACGGCTGAGACACGGGGGGGGGGGGGGGGGAGAGTCACGGGTGGGGAGGGGTGAGGGAGATGACGTCATCTCCCTCGTCTGGTGAGATGACGTCATCTCACTCACCTGGTGAGGAGATGACGTCATCTCACTCACCCCCCTAGCCTGAACAGACTGTTGGTGCCAGAGCAGCACACACAGACACACACACAGACACAGACACTCACACAGACACACACACAGACATACACACAGAGACACACAGACACACACAGACACACATACAGAGACACACACAGACACACACAGAGACACTCACACAGACACACACAGAGACACACAGACACACAGAGACACTCACAGACACACACAGAGACACTCACACACAGAGACAACAACAACCGCCATTCGCCACTAAGTGGCGGTGAAGTCACCACGACCCTTGTGCCAGGCCAAGTGCACCATGAGGCTGCCACGTGAAGTGTCGAACGCCCGCTGGCAGGAGGTCACGGGGCAGACCCAGCAGGTGCCACGGGTCGACTGACCGAGATGACCGAGATGACTGGCTGATGCACCACCTGTGCCCCCTACTGTACCAACTTGCTGTGCTTTAGCCACCCGGCACTCTGCTCGTTGTTGTGAGCGTTGCTCCTCCACCCTCCGTTGTTGTTGGAGGGCGATTGCCTCCAACTGCCCAGTAGCGTCCTTCACGAGCCTCCTCCACAGAGGCCGATCTTGACACCGCTGGTACCAGTCATCGGCAAGTCCACTCAGGTTCACGTCCTTCTGTACCACATCACCTCATCTCTTCTCTAGCCCGTGCCGCGCCCGTTTAGCCCCCTCGATCCGGCCGAACAAAATCTGTTAAGGCATGCGGTGGCTGGGCATGCGGGTTACATGACCCAGCCAACGCAGCCTTGCCTGCCGGAGGAGCTCACCGATGGGACTTTGCCCAGATCATTCAAGGATTTGTGAGCTCCTCACACAATCCAGCCTGGTTAAACCCAGGATGGATCGTAGGCAGGCCAGCCTAAATGTTTCCAACCGGCGAAGATGCTCCACCAGGGGGGTCCACGTCTCGCAAGCGTAGAGAAGGGAGGGAATGACCGTGGCCGAGAAGACCTGAAGCTTCGTGCGGAGCGACAGACCAGGTAGCTTCCACACAGCGTTACGCAACCGATGAAAATATATTGCCGCTCGACTGATTCGGAGTGAGACCTCTGCTGATAGACTGGAGCCGGTCATAAGCACACTCCCCAGGTATGGGAAACTCTCCACTCTCTCCACAACTGCCCCATCACCAATTGGGAGTTGTGGGGGTGGAGTGTCCGATGGTACAAAATACCCAGGCAGGTGCTTAGTTTTGGTGGGGCTGATGGTAAGGCCCCACCTCTTAGTGGCACGCTCCAGTCTCAGCAGCAGCGCCTCCAACTCCTCTTCTGAATGAGCAGCTATTACCAAATCATCGGCATACATAACGTGGTTGACCAATAGGGAGCCATCCCTTGATCGCACCCGGGCGTCGATCAGCCTCCCATTATATCTGTACCAAATGGAAATTCCCCCGGTACAGCTATTGAAGGCTTCACGAACTACGCGGTCAAAATAGATGTTAAATAATGTGGGAGCCAGAGGACATCCCTGTCGCACCCCAAGGTGTACAGGGAAAGGCTCCGACTCCCGGCCACGTAGTTTTACCCGGGCCCGCTCACCATCATGAAGGTCCTTAATGATCGTGAGCAGAGGGTCAGGGACTCCGAAAGCACGAAGAACAACCCAGAGCCCAGTCCTACTGATGGTATCATAGGCCTTGACCAGGTCAATAAAGCAGAGATGTAGGTCTTTTTGGAATTCCCTACACCTCTGCTGTAGCAGACGGACAGAAAATATGGCATCTGTGCAGGACCGCCCTTTCCTGAAACCGCATTGGGGCTCCGCAAGCCTCTCCTCAGCGTGCCTAGCAAGGCGATGTTGAATAATCCTTGCCAGGACCTTACCCGGCACACTGAGGAGTGAGATGCCCCTGTAGTTGTTACAGTCGGTACGGTCCCCCTTCTTAAAGAGGGGAACCACCAGGGCATCCTTCCAGTCCTGCGGAACCCGTCCAGTGGTCCAGACTGTTGTTATGATGTCATATAGGGCAGTCTGTGCACAAACGCCACCCTCCCTCAGCATTTCGCTTGGGAGATCATCTCTGCCCGGTGCCTTTCCTGGTCTCAGACTCCGGATCGCCTTCAGTACTTCCTCAACAGATGGCACCTCAGCCAGCCACTCACAGGGGGTGACCTCTTCCAATATTTGAGGCACCGCAGCCTCAGCAGGGTTATCACCACTTTGTGCCATGATGTTTTCCTGGCTGAGAGCATTTCCCTCCCCCAGGACCTCACAGAAATGCTCAGCAAATCTGCAAACCTGTTCCTGGGGGTCGGAGATTGGATCACCGTTTTTTCCTCTAATGATGGTAATAGGTGTGGCGCTGCAGGTTACTTTTTTGATGGAGTTAAATAGTGATTTGTGATCACGGGCCACTGAGGCAGACTCCATCTCCTCAGCAACCCGCGACCACCACCCATCCTTACAGCGCCTGACGGCTCTCCGAACTTCCGAGCGAAGGCTGCGGTAAACCTCCTCATTCTCTGACGTGGGATGCTGTAGGCGATGAGAGTGGGCCTGACGCTTTTTCTCAATTAACCTAAACACCTCCTCTGTCAGCCAGGGTTTCTGGGGAGGTCTGGACCGCGTACCCAAAGCAGCCATTGCAGCTGCATGAGTCACAGTCTTAAACCTCGCCCATTTCCCCTCGACATCAGGTGGAGTGGGGGACGATGCCAACCCCAGCTGCAAGCGATGAAATTCTCGCTTGCAACTTTCATCAGCTGAGACCAGGCCACTTTTGGTTGGAATGGGATCCTGGGTGTACACCCACCACCGGAGTGGAAGAAAGGCAGGCGCATCTTACAGATGACTAGTCGATGGTCAGAGGACAGATCAGCTCCACGGTAGGTCCTGGACATAGACACACACACAGAGACACACACACACACAGAGACACACAGACACACGCACAGAGACACACAGACACACACACGCAGTGACACAGACACACACACACAGTGACACACACACAGAGACACACACACAGAGACATAGACACACACACAGAGACACACACACAGAGACATAGACACACACACAGAGACACACACACAGAGACATAGACACACACACAGAGACACACACACAGAGACATGGACACACAGAGACACAGACACACACATAGACACACACACAGAGACACACGCAGAGACACACACACACACAGAGACACACACACAGAGACAGACACACACAGAGAGACACACACAGACACACACGCAGAGACACACAGAGACACACATGCAGAGACACAGACACACACACAGAGACATAGACACACACACAGACACACACACAGAGACACAGACACACACAGAGACGACATGGACACACACGTAGACATGCAGAGACACACACACACAGAGACATGGACACACACGCAGAGACACGTAGAGACACACAGAGACATGCACGCAGAGACACAAAGACACGCAGAGACATAGACACAGACACACCGTTACAGACACAGACACACGCAGAGACACAGACACGCACAGAGACTGGCAGTTGATGCTGCAGCTGCTGCATAGAGTTTGTGTCTCTCTTGTCTTTCTGTTGTCGAGTGGATTTTCTTTCCGGGCCCTCTGGTTTTCCCCTCCACATTTGAGAGACGTGAGTTGCTAGAGTCTTTGCCAACTGCTATAAAGGTTCACGTGATGATGATGATGAACCTCATTGGTAGAACTATCATCGGTAATGCCCAGGTCAGGGCCTTCGAAAAGAGAGCTTACACACACAGCATCTCAATGAGGCCCTTGCCCGCTAAAATAAAACGCGGTCTAGTTTCTAGTTCAAGTCTCGTGCACAACAACAACAACATCATCACGATGCGCCCACCTGCTCAGAGCAGTTCCAGCCCAGGTAAGTGAACTTGCCACCTTTATTACCATCACCAGCACCACCACCAGCAGCAGCACCACCAGCACCAGCAGCAGCACCACCAGCAGCACCACCAGCAGCAGCACAATGTCTCCCCCAGCAAACAACAAAACAGCTGGGCAGGCAGCGTCACTCACTCACGGGGCAGGCAGCCAGGCAGCGAGAGACGAGGCCACGTCTCCAACGCTGGGACACGTGGCGACGACAAACAGAACCGCGATGGGCAAAGCGACCCCCCCCCCCCCCCCCCGAGTCGAACGGACGACGCTTTTCTGTCGATTCTCTCGGATAGTTCTGGAAAATATGTCATGGACCTGCACTCAACAACGCACGCTCACACTCACCACCACCCTCACCACCCTCACCACCACCACCCTCACCACCCTCACCACCACCACCCTCACCACCACCCACCCACCACCACCCACCACCCTCACCACCACCCTCACCACCACCACCCACCACCACCCACCCACCACCACCCACCCACCACCACCCTCACCACTCTGTGTGGTGAGTCTGTGGGTCTCTGTGTGGTGAGTCTGTGGGTCTCTGTGTGGTGAGTCTGTGGGTCTCTGTGTGGTGAGTCTATGGGTCTCTGTGTGGTGAGTCTGTGGGTCTCTGTGTGGTGAGTCTGTGGGGTCTCTGTGATGAGTCTGTGGGTCTCTGTGTGGTGAGTCTATGGGTCTCTGTGTGGTGAGTCTATGGGTCTCTGTGTGGTGAGTCTATGGGTCTCTGTGTGGTGAGTCTATGGGTCTCTGTGTGGTGAGTCTATGGGTCTCTGTGTGGTGAGTCTGTGGGTCTCTGTGATGAGTCTGTGGGTCTCTGTGATGAGTCTGTGGGTCTCTGTGTGGTGAGTCTGTGGGTCTCTGTGTGGTGAGTCTGTGGGTCCTCTGTGTGGTGAGTCTGTGGGTCTCTGTGTGGTGAGTCTGTGGGTCTCTGTGTGGTGAGTCTATGGGTCTCTGTGTGGTGAGTCTATGGGTCTCTGTGTGGTGAGTCTGTGGGTCTCTGTGTGGTGAGTCTGTGGGTCTCTGTGTGGTGAGTCTGTGGGTCTCTGTGTGGTGAGTCTGTGGGTCTCTGTGTGGTGAGTCTGTGGGTCTCTGTGTGGTTGAGTCTGTGGGTCTCTGTGAGTCTGTGGGTCTCTGTGAGTCTGTGGGTCTCTGTGTGGTGAGTCTGTGGGTCTCTGTGTGTGGAGTCTGTGGGTCTCTGTGTGGTGAGTCTGTGGGTCTCTGTGTGTGAGTCGGTGGGTCTCTGAGTGTGAGTCTGTGGGTCTCTGAGTGGTGAGTCTGTGGGTCTCTGAGTGGTGAGTCTATGGGTCTCTGTGTGGTGAGTCTATGGGTCTGTGTGTAGTGAGTCTGTGGGTCTCTGTGTGGTGAGTCTGTGGGTCTCTGTGTGGTGACTCTGTGGGTCTCTGTGTGGTGAGTCTGTGGGTCTCTGAGTGGTGAGTCTGTGGGTCTCTGTGTGGTGAGTCTGTGGGTCTCTGTGTGGTGAGTCTGTGGGTCTCTGTGTGGTGAGTCTGTGGGTCTCTGTGTGGTGAGTCTGTGGGTCTCTGAGTGGTGAGTCTGTGGGTCTCTGAGTGGTGAGTCTGTGGGTCTCTGAGTGGTGAGTCTGTGGGTCTCTGAGTGGTGAGTCTATGGGTCTCTGTGTGGTGAGTCTATGGGTCTGTGTGTAGTGAGTCTGTGGGTCTCTGTGTGGTGAGTCTGTGGGTCTCTGTGTGGTGACTCTGTGGGTCTCTGTGTGGTGAGTCTGTGGGTCTCTGAGTGGTGAGTCTGTGGGTCTCTGAGTGGTGAGTCTGTGGGTCTCTGTGTGGTGAGTCTGTGGGTCTCTGTGTGGTGAGTCTATGGGTCTCTGAGTGGTGAGTCTGTGGGTCTCTGTGTGAGTGAGTCTATAGGTCTGTGTGAGTGAGTCTATGGGTCTCTGTGTGAGTGAGTCTATGGGTCTCTGTGTGAGTGAGTCTATGGGTCTCTGTGTGAGTGAGTCTATGGGTCTCTGTGTGAGTGAGTCTATGGGTCTCTGTGTGATGAGTCTGTGGGTCTCTGTGTGGTGGGTCTATGGGTCTCTGTGTGGTGAGTCTATGGGTCTCTGTGTGTGAGTCTAAGGGTCTCTGTGTGGTGAGTCTACGGGTCTCTGAGTGGTGAGTCTGTGGGTCGCTGTGTGGTGAGTCTGTGGGTCTCTGTGTGGTGAGTCTGTGGATCTCTGTGTGGGTCTCTGTGTGATAAGTCTGTGGTTCTCTGTGTGGTGAGTCTGTGGGTCTCTGTGTGGTGAGTCTATGGGTGTCTGTGTGGTGAGTCTGTGGGTCCTCTGTGTGGCTCTCTGTGTGATGAGTCTGTGGGTCTATTTGTGGTGAGTCTATGGGTGTCTGTGTGGTGAGTCTGTGGGTCTCTGTGCGAGTCTTTGGGTCTCTGTGTGGTGAGTCTGTGGGTCTCTGTGTGGCGAGTCTTTGGGTCTCTGTGTGAGTACCGGACATCACACAACTAAAAGCTTCAATATAAAGTCGGGGTGAGGGGGGTGGGTGAGAAATAACTTTTCACCATCAATATAACAACAGCAACAAGGACGGTACTACTACAGTGGCCGCCTTGCCCACAAACACACAAACTTCCGACTCCGACTCTTGACACCTCATCCTCCACCTCTTCTCCTCTTACACCTCCGTCTCCGCGTGCCGCTCCGTCATCCGCGCCGTGGCGGCCTCCTCGTCGCTGGAGGGAGCGGAGAAAGTAGGCGAGGGTGATGCGCACGTACCGGGCAGCGCGTGAGAGTGCACGGACAGTGGAACTTATTCGCGCCCGTTTCGTAGACTAAACATTTCTAATTCGGAAGACGTCACGCGACCACCGAATAAACATCGGCGGGCGTCGTCAAGGGTGGGGATCGAACCCACGACCTCCTGCGTGCCAGGCGAGGTGGTCAACATCTCTCAGTGTCTGGGATTGAACCCACGACCTCCTGCGTGCCAGGCGAGGTGGTCAACATCTCTCAGTGTCTGGGATCGAACCCACGACCTCCTGCGTGCCAGGCGAGGTGGTCAACATCTCTCAGTGTCTGGCATCGAACCCACGACCTCCTGCGTGCCAGGCGAGGTGGTCAACATCTCTCAGTGTCTGGCATTGAACCCACGACCTCCTGCGTGCCAGGCGAGGTGGTCAACATCTCTCAGTGTCTGGGATTGAACCCACGACCTCCTGCGTACCAGGCGAGGTGGTCAACATCTCTCAGTGTCTGGGATTGAACCCACGACCTCCTGCGTGCCAGGCGAGGTGGTCAACATCTCTCAGTGTCTGGGATTGAACCCACGACCTCCTGCGTGCCAGGCGAGGTGGTCAACATCTCTCAGTGTCTGGCATTGAACCCACGACCTCCTGCGTGCCAGGCGAGGTGGTCAACATCTCTCAGTGTCTGGGATTGAACCCACGACCTCCTGCGTGCCAGGCGAGGTAGTCAAACATCTCTCAGTGTCTGGGATTGAACCCACGACCTCCTGCGTGCCAGGCGAGGTGGTCAACATCTCCCAGTGTCTGGGATTGAACCCACGACCTCCTGCGTACCAGGCGAGGTAGTCAACATCTCTCAGTGTCTGGGATTGAACCCACGACCTCCTGCGTACCAGGCGAGCTGGTCAACATCTCTCAGTGTCTGGGATTGAACCCACAACCTCCTGCGTGCCAGGCGAGGTGGTCAACATCTCCCAGTGTCTGGGATTGAACCCACGACCTCCTGCGTGCCAGGCGAGGTAGTCAACATCTCTCAGTGTCTGGGATTGAACCCACGACCTCCTGCGTGCCAGGCGAGGTGGTCAACATCTCTCAGTGTCTGGGATTGAACCCACGACCTCCTGCGTTCCAGGCGAGGTGGTCAACATCTCTCAGTGTCTGGGATTGAACCCATGACCTCCTGCGTTCCAGGCGAGGTAGTCAACATCTCTCAGTGTCTGGGATTGAACCCACGACCTCCTCCGTGCCAGGCGAGGTGGTCAACATCTCTCAGTGTCTGAGATTGAACCCACGACCTCCTGCGTGCCAGGCGAGGTGGTCAACATCTCTCAGTGTCTGGGATTGAACCCACGACCTCCTGCGTACCAGGCGAGGTGGTCAACATCTCTCAGTGTCTGGGATTGAACCCACGACCTCCTGCGTACCAGGCGAGGTAGTCAACATCTCTCAGTGTCTGGGATTGAACCCACGACCTCCTGCGTACCAGGCGAGGTGGTCAACATCTCTCAGTGTCTGGGATTGAACCCACGACCTCCTGCGTGCCAGGCGAGGTAGTCAACATCTCTCAGTGTCTGGGATTGAACCCACGACCTCCTGCGTTCCAGGCGAGGTGGTCAACATCTCTCAGTTTCTGGGATTGAACCCACAACCTCCTGCGTACCAGGCGAGGTGGTCAAGAACTCTCAGTGTCTGGGATGGTGGTGGTGGTGGTGGTGGCGGTGGTGATGATGGTGGTGGCGGTGGTGGCGGTGGTGGCGGCGGTGGTGGCGGTGATGGTGGCGGTGATGGTGGTGGTGGTGACGGTGGTGGTGATGATGATGGTGGTGGTGGTGGCGGTGGTGATGATGATGGTGGTGGTGGCGGTGGCGGTGACGGTGGTGGCGGTGGTGGGGGTGTGGTGGCGGTGGTGGTGACGGTGGTGACGGTGGTGGTGGTGGTGACGGTGGTGGCAGTGGTGGTGATGATGATGGTGGTGGTGGCGGTGGTGATGATGGTGGTGGTGGCGGTGGTGATGATGGTGGTGGCGGCGGTGGTGTTGGTGGTGTTAGTGTTGGTGGCTACCTGCACTCGGCAGAGACGGCATCTCTCTCGGGCACCAGGCTCGGGGAGCTCCCTCCTTGCTTGTCCGCTGGGGAACGAGAACATCGCGCAGACTGCGGAGAGCAAACTCCAAATACACAGCAGCAGCAGCAGCAGGCGTCGTCAGGGTCGTGATCGAACCCACGACCTCCTGTGTACCAGGCGAGGCAGTCAACATCTCCGTAGCCACCACAACACTCACCGTCAACATCTCATAGCCACCACAACGCTCACCGCCACGTTTGCCGGCGCTCCGTGTGCCCCACGCGGTGCACACCACGAAGGGGAGGATCGCCAGCACCGCTATGGCCGCCATCAAGCTGATGGAGGCGCTGCCGCCACCGGCGGGGAGCGTCGCCTCGTCTCCCGTAGACACCGCGGTGGTGGTGGTGGCGGCAGCGGTGGTGGTGGTGGCGGTGGTGGCTACGGGATTGGGGACACACGCGGGGAGATATGGTGAGACGCGGGGAAACAGAGAGACACAGTGAGACAGATACAAACAGAGAGACAGAGAGAGACAGGGAGACACAGACAGAGAGACACAGTGAGACAGACACAGACAGAGAAACAGAGAGAGAAACAGAGAGACACAGACAGAGATACACAGTGAGACAGATACAGACAGAGAGACAGGGAGACACAGACAGAGAGACACAGTGAGACAGATACAGAGAGAGACAGGGAGACACAGACAGAGAGACACAGTGAGACAGATACAGACAGAGAGACAGGGAGAGACAGAGATACACAGACAGAGAGACAGAGAGAGACAGACACAGACAGAGAAACAGAGAGAGAAACAAAGAGACACAGACAGAGAGACATAGTGAGACAGAGAGAGACAGGGAGACACAGACAGAGAGACACAGTGAGACAGATACAGACAGAGAGACAGAGAGAGACAGGGAGACACAGACAGAGAGACACAGTGAGACAGATACAGACAGAGAGACAGAGAGACACAGTGAGACAGATACAGACAGAGAGACAGGGAGACACAGACAGAGAGACACAGTGAGACAGATACAGACAGAGAGACAGAGAGAGACAGGGAGACACAGACAGAGAGACACAGTGAGACAGATACAGACAGAGCGACAGAGAGACAGGGAGACACAGACAGACACAGTGAGACAGATACAGACAGAGAGACAGGGAGACACAGACAGAGAGACACAGTGAGACAGATACAGACAGAGAGACAGGGAGACACAGACAGAGAGACACAGTGAGACAGATACAGACAGAGAGACAGAGAGAGAGACAGGGAGACACAGACAGAGAGACACAGTGAGACAGATACAGAGAGACAGGGAGACACAGACAGAGAGACACAGTGAGACAGATACAGACAGAGAGACAGAGAGAGAAACAGAGAGACACAGACAGAGTGGGATGCTGAGCAGTGTTGTTGTATGAGGTTAGTGATGAGGTTTTGGTCTTCATCACTTTTCTGTCTGTCTTGTGTGCGTCTCTGTGTGTCTGTGTTTGTCTGTGTGTGGCAGTGTCTGTCCGTGTGTGTCTGTGTGTGTCTGTGGCTGTCTGTTTGTCTGTGTGTGTGGCCTGGCACAAGCGTCGTGGTGATGTCACCACCACTTAGTGGCAAATGGTGGTTGTTGTTGTCTGTGTGTGGCTGTGTGTGTCTGTCTGTGTCTGTGTGTCTGTCTGTGTGTGGCTGTGTATGTACCGTTCTGGCCTTCATAGGTGCTCGCTAACAGCACTTGCCACTACAGTCTGTTAAGGCTATACGGGGGATCTTTATCTGTCTGTGTCTGTCTGTGTGTGTCTGTCTATGTGTGTCTATTCAACATCGCTTTGCCAGGCACACTGAGGACAGGCTTGCGGAGCCCCAATGTGGTTTAAGAAAAGGGTGGTCCTGCACAGATGCCATATTTTCTGTCCGTCTGCTACAGCAGAGGTGTAGGGAATTCCAACAAGACCTACATCTCTGCTTTATTGACCTGGTTAAGGCCTATGATACCATCAGTAGGACTGGGCTCTGGGTCACTGTTCGTGCTTTTGCAGTCCCTGACCCTCTGCTCACGATTATTAAGGACCTTCGTGATGGTGAGCGGGCCCGGGTAAAACTACGTGGCTGGGAGTCAGAGCCATTCCCTTTTTACCTTGGGGTGCAACAGGGATGTCCTCTAGCTCCCACATTATTGAACATCTATTTTGACCACGGAGTTCGTGAAGCCTTCGATGGCTGTACCAGAGGAATTTCCATCTGGTACAGATACAATGGGAGGCTGATCGATGCCCAGGTGCGGTCAAGGGATGGCTCCCTATTGCTCAACCACGTTACGTATGCCGATGATCTGATAATTGCTGCTCACTCAGAAAGAGGAGTTGGAGGCGCTGCTGCTGAACCTGGAGCTTGCCACTAAGAGGTGGGGCCTTACCATCAGACCCACCAAAACTAAGCACCTGCCTGGGTATTTTGTATCATCGGACACTCCACCCCCACAACTCCCAATCGGTGATGGGGCAGTTGTGGAGAGAGTGGAGAATTTCCCATACCTGGACAGTGTGATCATGGCCGGCTCCGATTTAACAGCAGAGGTCTCACTCCGAATCAGTCAAGCGGCAATATCTTTTCATCGGCTGCGTAACGCTGTGTGGAAGCTACCTGGTCTGTCGCTCCGCACGAAGCTTCAGATCTTCTCGGCCACAATCATTCCCTCCCTTCTCTACGCTTGCGAAAAGTGGACCCCCCTAATGGAACATATTCGCCGCTTAAAAACATTAAGGCTGGCCTGCCTACGATCCATCCTGGGTTTAACCAGGCTGGATTGTGTGAGGAGCTCATAAATCCCAGAAAGATCTGGACAAAGTCCCATCGGTGAGCTCCTCCGCCAGGCAAGGCTGCGTTGGCTGGGTCATGTAGACCGCATGCCCAGCCACCGCATGCCTAAACAGCTTTTGTTAGGCCGGATAGAGGGGGCTAAATGGGTGCGGCACTCATCCACCTACTCACTCACCCACCTACCCACTCACTCACTCACCCACTCATTAACTCACTCACCCACCCACTCACTCATCCACCCACTCACTCACCCACTCACTCACTCACCCACTCACCCACTCACACACTCACCCAATCACCCACTCACTAACCCACCCACTCACCCACTCACCCACCCACTCACACACTCACCCACCCACTCACCCACCCACCCACCCACTCACCCACCCACTCACCCACTCACCCACCCACCCACTCACCCACTCACACACCCACACACCCACTCACTCACCCACTCACTCACTCACTCACTCACCCACCCACTCACTCACTCACTCACCCACTCACTCACCCACTCACTCACCCACTCACACACTTACCCACTCACTCACACACCCACCCACTCACACACTCACCCCCACCCACCCACTCACTCACCTACCCACCCACCCACTCACCCACCCACCCACCCACTCATCCACCCACCCACCCACTCATCCACCCACCCACCCACTCACCCACCCACCCACCCACTCACACACCCACTCACACACCCACTCACCCACCCACTCACCCACCCACTCACCCACTCCCTGACACACTCACCCACCCACTCACTCTCTCACCCACCCACTCACTCTCTCACCCACCCACCCACTCACCCACCCACCTACTCACCCACCCACCCACCTACTCACCCACCCACCCACCTACTCACCCACCCACCCACCCACTCACCCACCCACCCACTCACCCACCCACCCACTCACCCACCCACCCACCCACTCACCCACCCACTCACCCACTCACCCACCCACCCACTCACCCACTTACCCACCCACCCACTCACCCACCCACCCACTCACCCACCCACTCATCCACCCACTCACCCACTCACCCACCCACCTACTCACCCACCCACTCACCCACTCACTGACACACTCACCCACCCACTCACCCACCACTCACTCACTGACACACTCACCCACCCCTCACCCACTTACCCACCCACCCACTCACTCACCCACCCACTCACTGACACACTCACCCACCCACTCACTCTCTCACCCACCCACCCACTCACCCACCCACTCACCCACCCACTCACCCCACCCACTCACCCACCCACTCACCCACCCACCCACCCACTCACCCACCCACCCACCCACTCACCCACTCACCCACCCACCCACCCACCCACCACCCACTCACCCACCCACTCACCCACTCACCCACCCACCCACTCACCCACTCACCCACCCACTCACCCACTCACCCACTCATCCACTCACCCACTCACTGACACACTCACCCACCCACTCACCTACCCACCCACTCACCCACCCACTCACACACTCACCCACTCACTGACACACTCACCCACCCACTCACCCACTCACCCACCCACACACTCACCCACCCACTCACCCACCCACTCACCCACCCACCCACTCACTCACCCACCCACTCACCCACTTACCTACCCACCCACTCACCCACTCACCCACTCACTGACACACTCACACACCCACTCACCCACTCACCCACCCACACACTCACTCAACCACTCACCCACTTACCCACTCACTCAACCACTCACTCAACCACTCACTCAACCACTCACACACCCACTCACTCACTCACCCACTCACTTAACCCATTCACACACCCACTCACTCACTCACTCACCCACTCACCCACCCACTCACCCACCCACTCACCCACTCATCCACTCACCCACTCACTGACACACTCACCCACCCACTCACCCACTTACCTACCCACCTACTCACCCACCCACTCACCACTCACTGACCCACTCACCCAGCCACTCACTCAACCACTCACCCACTTACCCACTCACTCAACCACTCACTCAACCACTCACCCACTCACTCACCCACTCACTCAACCACTCACACACCCACTCACTCACCCACTCACTCCCTCACTCACCCACTCACTTAACCCATTCACACACCCACTCACTCACCCACCCACTCACCCACTCACCCACCCACTCACCCACCCACTCACCCACTCACCCACTCATCCACTCACCCACTCACTGACACACTCACCCACCCACTCACCCACTTACCTACCCACCCACTCACCCACCCACTCACCCACCCACTCACCCACTCACCCACTCACTGACACACTCACCCACCCATTCACCCACTCACCCACCCACTCACTCAACCACTCACCCACTCACTCAACCACTCACCCACTCACTCACCCACTCACTCAACCACTCACACACCCACTCACTCACTCACTCACTCACCCACTCACTTAACCCACTCACCCACCCACTCACCTACCCACCCGCTCACCCACCCACTCACCCACTCACTGACACACTCACCCACCCACTCACCCACCCACCCACTCACTCAACCACTCACCCACTTACCCACTCACTCAACCACTCACTCAACCACTCACCCACTCACTCACCCACTCACTCAACCACTCACACACCCACTCACTCACCCACTCACCCACTCACTCACTCACCCACTCACTTAACCCATTCACACACCCACTCACCCACTCATCCACTCACCCACTCACTGACACACTCACCCACCCACTCACCCACTTACCTACCCACCCACTCACCCACCCACTCACCCACTCACTGACACACTCACCCACCCATTCACCCACTCACCCACCCACCCACTCACTCAACCACTCACCCACTCACTCAACCACTCACTCAACCACTCACCCACTCACTCACCCACTCACTCAACCACTCACACACCCACTCACTCACTCACCCACTCACTTAACCCATTCACACACCCACTCACTCACTCACCCACTCACCCACCCACTCACCCACCCACTCACCCACTCATCCACTCACCCACTCACCCACTCACTGACACACTCACCCACCCACTCACCTACCCACCCGCTCACCCACCCCACTCACCCACTCACTGACACACTCACCCACCCACTCACCCACCCACCCACTCACTCAACCACTCACCCACTTACCCACTCACTCAACCACTCACTCAACCACTCACCCACTCACTCACCCACTCACTCAACCACTCACACACCCACTCACTCACCCACTCACCCACTCACTCACTCACCCACTCACTTAACCCATTCACACACCCACTCACCCACTCACCCACTCATCCACTCACCCACTCACTGACACACTCACCCACCCACTCACCCACTTACCTACCCACCCACTCACCCACCCACTCACCCACCCACTCACCCACTCACCCACTCACTGACACACTCACCCACCCATTCACCCACTCACCCACCCACCCACTCACTCAACCACTCACCCACTCACTCAACCACTCACTCAACCACTCACCCACTCACTCACCCACTCACTCAACCACTCACACACCTACTCACCCACTCACCCACCCACTCACCCACCCACTCACCCACTCATCCACTCACCCACTCACTCACCCACTTACCCACTCACTGAGACACTCACCCACCCACTCACCCACCCACCCACCCACTCACTCAACCACTCACCCACTTACCCACTCACTCAACCACTCACTCAACCACTCACCCACTCACTCACCCACTCACTCAACCACTCACACACCCACTCACTCACCCACTCACTCAACCACTCACACACCCACTCACTCACCCACTCACTCACTCACTCACCCACTCACTTAACCCATTCACACACCCACTCACTCACTCACCCACTCACTCACCCACTCAGCCACCCACCTACTCACTCACTCACCCACTCACTCACTCACCTACTCACCCACTCACCCACTCACTCACTCACCCACCCACTCACCCACCCACTCACCCACTCACCCACTCATCCACTCACCCACTCACTGACACACTCACCCACCCACTCACCCACTTACCTACCCACCCACTCACCCACCCACTCACCCACCCACTCACCCACTCACCCACTCACTGACACACTCACCCACCCATTCACCCACTCACCCAGCCACTCACTCAACCACTCACCCACTCACTCAACCACTCACTCAACCACTCACCCACTCACTCACCCACTCACTCAACCACTCACACACCCACTCACTCACTCACTCACCCACTCACTTAACCCATTCACACACCCACTCACTCACTCACCCACTCACCCACCCACTCACCCACCCACTCACCCACTCATCCACTCACCCACTCACTGACACACTCACCCACCCACTCACCTACCCACCCGCTCACCCACCCACTCACCCACTCACTGACTCACTGACACACTCACCCACCCACTCACCCACTTACCTACCCACCCACTCACCCACCCACTCACCCACCCACTCACCCACTCACCCACTCACTGACACACTCACCCACCCATTCACCCACTCACCCACCCACCCACTCACTCAACCACTCACCCACTCACTCAACCACTCACTCAACCACTCACCCACTCACTCACCCACTCACTCAACCACTCACACACCTACTCACTCACTCACTCACCCACTCACTTAACCCATTCACACACCCACTCACTCACTCACCCACTCACCCACCCACTCACCCACCCACTCACCCACTCATCCACTCACCCACTCACTCACCCACTTACCCACTCACTGAGACACTCACCCACCCACTCACCCACCCACTCACCCACTCACCCACCCACCCACTCACTCAACCACTCACCCACTCACTCAACCACTCACTCAACCACTCACTCACCCACTCACTCAAACACTCACACACCTACTCACTCACTCACTCACCCACTCACTTAACCCATTCACACACCCACTCACTCACTCACCCACTCACCCACCCACTCACCCACCCACTCACCCACTCATCCACTCACCCACTCACCCACTCACTGACACACTCACCCACCCACTCACCTACCCACCCGCTCACCCACCCACTCACCCACTCACTGAGACACTCACCCACCCACTCACCCACCCACCCACTCACTCAACCACTCACCCACTTACCCACTCACTCAACCACTCACTCAACCACTCACCCACTCACTCACCCACTCACTCAACCACTCACACACCCACTCACTCACCCACTCACTCACTCACCCCACTCACTTAACCCATTCACACACCCACTCACTCACTCACCCACTCACTCACCCACTCAGCCACCCACCTACTCACTCACTCACCCACTCACTCACTCACCTACTCACCCACTCACCCACTCACTCACTCACCCACCCACTCACTCACTCACTCACCCACCCACTCAGCCACTCACACACTCACTCACTCACCCACTCACTCACTCACTCACCCACTCACTTAACCCATTCACTCACTCACTCACCCACTCACTCACTCACCCACCCACTCACACACTCACTCATCCACTAACTCACTCACTCACCTACCCAATCACCCACCACTCACTCAACCACTCACTCACGCACTCACCGACCCACTCACTCACCCACCAACTCACTCAACCACTCACACATCCACTCACTCACCCACCCACTCAACCACTCACCCACTCACTCAATCAACCACTCACCCACCCAATCAACCACTCACCCACTCACTCCCCCACTCACTCACACACACACCCACTCACCCACGGTGCTGTGTGGTGGAGGGACGGAGACACAGGACAGTGGAGACCACTCCCCTGTCTTCCACCGGGGGTAGTCAGCCACGATTCTCACGCGGACGCAGTATTCAACCTCGCTTCCAGACGGGGGCACGGCGTGGTGGTAGCGACATCCCACAAAGTGATCCTGGCAGCATTAGTAGTAGTAACATCATTATAGTAGTAGCAGCATTAGTAGTAGTAGCAGCATCACCCACCCACCCACCCACTCACCCACCCACCCACCCACTCACCCAACCACCCACCCACTCACTCACCCACCCACTCACCCACCCACCCACTCACCCACTCACCCACCCACTCACCCACCCACTCACCCACCCACCCACTCACCCACTCACCCACCCACTCACCCACCCACTCACCCACCCACTCACCCACCCACCCACTCACTCACCCACCCACCCACCCACTCACCCACCCACCCACCCACTCACCCACCCACCCACCCACCAACCCACTCACCCACTCACTCACCCACCCACCCACCCACCCACTCACCCACCCACCCACCCACTCACCCACCCACCCACCCACTCACCCACCCACCCACCCACCCACTCACTCACCCACCCACCCACCCACTCACCCACCCACTCACCCACCCACCCACCCACCCTCATCGTGCTGGTAGTGCCACCCCCCCTCGTGGAGATCTCTGCTTCCTGGTGGTGCACCACGTCGCGAAGCGCCATTCTCCTCCTCCATGCACTCCTCATGGAGATCCCCACGGAGAGCTCCCACCACTCCGCCTCCTCCTCCTCATCATCATCATCGCCGTCGTCATCATCGTCATCATCGTCATCATCGTCGTCATCGTCGTGGTCATCGTCGTCATCGCTGTGGTGGTTGTTGACACGGTCCACATCATCATCATCGTCACCGTCATCATCGTCGTCGTCACCGTCATCATCGTCACCGTCATCATCAGCGACGTCACCGTCATCATCATCATCGTCATCGCTGTGGTGGTTGTTGACACGGTCCACACCATCAGCGACGTCACCGTCATCATCATCGTCGTCGTCGTCATCGTCGTCATCGTCGTAGTCATCTTTGTGGTCGTCATCGTCTTCGTAGCCCTCATCCTCATGACGGCACTCCTCCTCCTCATCATCGTCATCATCACCGTCCTCCTCCTCCTCCGTCGATTTCTTGTGCAGCACCAAGGTGACAGTGGGAGCACTCAGCACGGCTGAGACACGGGGGGGGGGGGGTGGGTGGTGGGCAGGGGTGAGTGAGACGTCATCTCACTCACCTGGTGAGGAGATGACGTCATCTCACTCACCTGGTGAGGAGATGATGTCATCTCACTCACCTGGTGAGGAGATGATGTCATCTCACTCACCTGGTGAGGAGATGACGTCATCTCACTCACCCCCCTAGCCTGAACAGACTGTTGGTGCAAGAGGAGCACACAGAGACACTCACACACAGAGACACACACACACAGAGACACACACAGAGACACTCACACACAGAGAGAGACACACACACAGAGAGACACACACAGAGACACACACACACACAGACACACACAGAGACACTCACACACACAGAGACACTCACACACACAGAGACACTCACACACACAGAGACACTCACACACACAGAGACACACACACAGAGACACTCACACACAGACACACACAGAGACACAGACACACACACAGACACACACAGAGACACTCACACACACTCACACACACACAGAGACACTCACACACAGAGACACACACACACAGACACACACAGAAACACTCACACACAGAGACACTCACACACACAGAGACACTCACAGAGACACACACAGAGACACACACAGAGACACTCACAGAGACACACACAGAGACACTCACACACAGAGACACTCACAGAGACACACAGAGACACTCACAGAGACACTCACAGAGACACTCACACACACAGAGACACACACACCCAGAAACACTCACACACAGACACACACACACACAGAGACACACAGAGACACACACACAGACACACACACAGACACACACAGAGACACTCACACACACTCACACACACACACAGAGACACTCACACACAGAGACACACACACACACAGAGACACACACAGAGACACTCACACACAGAGACACAGACAATGCCACTCACTTGTCTTCAAGGGTAAGACCTCAACCACGACCCAGGGTGAGGATGATGGTGGTGATGGTGGTGGTGATGAGACGGTGGATCTGACGCGAAGTTGATAGCGGTCGCCGGGATGTCGCAGCGCTGAGGAGACATCGCACCGTGTCTCTGCGGTGGCAGCGCAGACGGTCCGCCAGCGGGCTCGTCCATAGCTGCACAGACAGAGACACAGGGAGGAGGAGGTGAGGAGTGGGTGTGTGAGTGGGTGTGTGAGTGGGTGGGTGAGTGAGTGGGTGAGTGAGAGAGTGGGTGGGTGAGTAAGTGGGTGGGTGAGTGGGTGGGTGAGTGAGTGGGTGAGTGAGAGAGTGGGTGGGTGAGTAAGTGGGTGGGTGAGTGGGTGGGTGAGTGGGTGAGTGAGAGAGTGGTTGAGCAAGTGGATGGGTGAGTGAGCGAGTGAGTGAGTGGATGGGCGAGTAAGTGGGTGAGCGAGTGAGCAAGCATCTCACAGTTTGCTGTCCACCCTGTAGGCAACGTCCAGGAGCTGTGAGCTGCTGCTGGTGGCGACGTCCACTTGAGCGTCGTGGTCCCAGCGGAGTTGCGTCAGCAGGTCGCGAGACTCCACGCGGACATTCAGAGGGGGAGTCGCAGCTGCGGAGATGGGCAGTGTGCGCTAACCACTGCACCACCGCTCCCCACACACACACAGTGCGCTAACCACTGCACCACCGCTCCCCACACACACACACAGTGCGCTAACCACTGCACCACCGCTCCCCACACACACACACAGTGCGCTAACCACTGCACCACCGCTCCCCACACACACACAGTGCGCTAACCACTGCACCACCGCTCCCCACACACACACAGTGCGCTAACCACTGCACCACCGCTCCCCACACACACACACAGTGCGCTAACCACTGCACCACCGCTCCCCACACACACACACAGTGCGCTAACCACTGCACCACCGCTCCCCACACACACACACAGTGCGCTAACCACTGCACCACCGCTCCCCACACACACACAGTGCGCTAACCACTGCACCACCACTCCCCACACACACACAGTGCGCTAACCACTGCACCACCGCTCCCCACACACACACACAGTGCGCTAACCACTGCACCACCGCTCCCCCCACACACACACACAGTGCGCTAACCACTGCACCACCGCTCCCCCCCCACACACACACAGTGCGCTAACCACTGCACCACCGCTCCCCACACACACACAGTGCGCTAACCACTGCACCACCGCTCCCCCCCCCCCCCACACACACACACAGTGCGCTAACCACTGCACCACCGCTCCCCACACACACACAGTGCGCTAACCACTGCACCACCGCTCCCCCCCCCCACACACACACACACAGTGCGCTAACCACTGCACCACCACTCCCCACACACACACAGTGCGCTAACCACTGCACCACCGCTCCCCACACACACACAGTGCGCTAACCACTTCACCACCGCTCCCCACACACACACACACACACAGTGCGCTAACCACTGCACCACCGCTCCCCACACACACACAGTGCGCTAACCACTGCACCACCGCTCCCCCCCCCCCCACACACACACACAGTGCGCTAACCACTGCACCACCGCTCCCCACACACACACAGTGCGCTAACCACTGCACCACCGCTCCCCACACACACACAGTGCGCTAACCACTTCACCACCGCTCCCCACACACACACACACAGTGCGCTAACCACTGCACCACCGCTCCCCACACACACACAGTGCGCTAACCACTTCACCACCGCTCCCCACGTCCACCACACCCTGGTACCCGATGTATCAACCACCTCTGGCTGGGCTCACCGTGTGTGCACGTGACGAGGTGGAGGACGGAGAGGAAGAGTAGGCCAAGTCTCGAGAAGAGTTCTCGCACCGCCATGACACCCACCTGGGACCCACGTGTTTCCGTTTCTCAAGTCACGTGGTGCAGAGAAATTCGATTCCCGGTTCAATTATCTCCATTTGCGTCGATTCTTAATGGGATAACATTAGGAATCGATTCTTGTAGTGAATTTATAGAGTCGATTTCCGTTGAGATAACATGGGAATAGACTATCGTGGGTGTGTGTTCATGTGTGTGTGTCTAAAGTCGATGTCTGCGTGTGTGTACTTGTGTGTAAGTCGATGTCTGTGTGTACTTGTGTGTGTGTGTTCATGTGTGTGTATCTAAAGTCGATGTCTGTGTGTACTTGTGTGTGTGTGAGTCCATGTGTGTGTATCTAAAGTCGATGTCTGTGTGTGTAAGTTTGTATGTGTGTGTAAGTCGATGTCTGTGTGTACTTGTGTGTGTGAGAGTCCATGTGTGTGTATCTAAAGTCGATGTCTGTGTGTACGTGTGTGTGTGTGTGTAAGTCCATGTGTGTGTATCTAAAGTCGATGTCTGTGTGTGTAAGTTTGTATGTGTGTGTAAGTCGATGTCTGTGTGTACTTGTGTGTGAGTCCATGTGTGTGTATCTAAAGCCGATGTCTGTGTGTGTGTACTTGTGTGTGTGTGAGTCCATGTGTGTGTATCTCAAGTTGATGTCTGTGTGTGTGAGTCCATATGTGTGTGTGTAAGTCTGTGTGTCTACGTGCAAGTGTGTGCATAAGTCGATGTGTGTGAGTCGATGTGTCTGTAAGTCCATGTGTGTTTGAGTCGATGTGTCTGTGTGAGTCGCTATGTGTGTAAGTCGATGTGTGTATGTGTACGTTGATGTGTGTAAGTCCATGCGTGTGTGTGAGTCGCTGTGTGTGTGAGTCGCTGTGTGTGTGAGTCTATGTGTCAGTCGATGTGTGTGTGTAAGTCCATGTGTGTGTGTAAGTCGATGCGTGTGTGTGTAAGTCGATGTGTGTGTAAGTCGATATGTGTGTGAGTCAATGTGTGTGTTTGAGTCCATACATATGTGTGTGTGTAAGTCGATGTGTTTGTGTGTGTGGGTCGATGTCTGTGTGTGTAAGTCCATGTCTGTGTGTGTCTTTTTCGCCCGGGCAATGCCGGGTACCTCCCGCTGGTACCTAATAAATTCAACTTGAGTGCAGAAGGAGTTTGCGACGTGCGGTGCGAGTGTGTGAGGATGGGTGGGGCATCCTCTACATGTGGGTGGTGAACTACTTTTGCACCATTCGCAGCCAATCCTAATCAGAGTAGTGTATAGTGTAGTGTATAGTGTAGTGTATAGTAGTGTATAGTGTAGTGTATAGTGTAGTGTATAGTGTAGTGTATAGTAGTGTATAGTGTAGTGTATAGTGTAGTGTATAGTGTAGTGTATAGTAGTGTATAATGTAGTGTATAGTGTAGTGTATAGTGTAGTATATAAGTGTAGCGCATAGTATAGTGTATAGTAGTGTATAGTGTAGTGTATAATGTAGTGTATAGTGTAGTGTATAGTGTAGTGTATAAGTGTAGTGTATAGTAGTGTATAAGTGTAGTGTATAGTAGTGTATAGTGTAGTGTATAGTGTAGTGTATAGTGTAGTGTATAAGTGTAGTGTATAGTAGTGTATAGTGTAGTGTATAGTGTAGTGTATAGTGTAGTGTATAGTAGTGTATAAGTGTAGTGTATAGTAGTGTATAGTGTAGTGTATAAGTGTAGTGTATAGTAGTGTATAGTGTAGTGTATAGTAGTGTATAAGTGTAGTGTATAGTAGTGTATAGTGTAGTGTATAGTAGTGTATAAGTGTAGTGTATAGTAGTGTATATTGTAGTGTATAGTAGTGTATAGTGTAGTGTATAGTGTAGTGTATAAGTGTAGCGCATCGTGCCCTATGTATTTGTTTAACTTCTTTCTCACCACATGTAGCTAGAACTGATCCTCGTAGTAGTGTATCGTGGTGTATAGTGGAAGACAGTGTAGTGTAGAGTAGTGTATAGTGTATAAGTGTAGTGTATCATGGTGTATAGTGTAGTGTATAAGTGTAGTGTATCGTGGTGTATAGTGTAGTGTATAGTAGTGTATCGTGGTGTATAGTGGAAGACTGTGTAGTGTAGAGTGTATTTTAGTGTAGTATGTACATTTATTTCGCACCGTACGTAGCCCACCGTGCCAATTGGAGGTGCACTGTGATGTATACGCACTTGTATGTTGAGGAGCCCCGGGAACATGTCTCATTCACTGTGACATCACTTACAAAATATGTTCAACAGATTAGCAGAATTACCCTATTGACTGAGTGAAATCGTCTATAAGGCTGAACAGGTGGCTTTGGCAGTAACATAATCTCACCATCCACCAGCCCATGGGGTGCTCCGATCGAACTTGTTAAAAAGCACGTCGGCAGTTTGCGATTTTGTGTTGATGTCCGCAAGCTTGACAATGTTTCCGTTGCGGATGCATACCCTTGCCTCGTATGGACCATTCGCTGGACGCTTTGGCGGGCAAGCGGTTTTTTTCCACCCTTGACCTCCTGTCGGGATTTTGACGAGGCTTCAAACACGAAGAGGGCTTTTAGGACACCCAAAGGGTTGTTTGAATTTAACCGGCTTCCTATGGGGCTCCACTCTTCATTGAACATGACTTTATACAAGCTATTGCATTTTGTTATAAAGCCGACATTTAACTCATCCCAAATCTGCATTAAAACTTATCACCTCTCTCTAGCCATGAACCCGGCTTCATTGTGGCAGGAGTTGCACAGCTGTCAAAGTTTGCAGTCGCGTCTTTGCACGGTGCACTGCAAAATGGTGGGTGGGTGGCTTGGTTTTCACCGCGAACCTCCTTCCAAGACAACGCCACATTGACAGCTATGCAACACGGAGACACTTACGTTCGCAGACGTGAAGTTGACTTGAAAACATTTATTGACCACGCGACTCAAACGTCCATTCGACCATTCAAGCGTAGCGACAGGTAAGCGATGTCAGTGCACATTCATCGCGAACAAATACCTCGAGGCATTTCGTGACGACTTGCAAGGCGGAGCATCGGACGTCTCTGTCGATGCCGTTGTGTTTGTCGCGCTTGAGGTGCATCTTCACCTCGAAGTCAACGTCGCTGCTCAGATCGTCGCGCATCTCCACGTATGTGGAGATGCTCGTGGACGGCTTCCGCTATTTCTTCTCTCCTCCACCTGCTGCTGCTGCTGCAAGCGGCTTGAGAGACGCAGGCGGCTCGCGCGCTCCTCACCGCCCGTCTCGCGACGGTAAAAGTAGTTGAAGTTGGAGACAATGACGGGCACGGGGAGGGCGATGGTGAGCATGCCGGCGATGGCGCACAGCGAGCCCACCGCCTTGCCCCACGCCGTCACGGGACACATGTCGCCGTAACCCACCGTCGTCATGGTTACGATGGCCCACCAGAAGGTGTCGGGGATGCTTCGGAACTCCGAGTTTAGTTGGTCGGCCTCGGCAAAGTAGACGGCGCTGGAGAAGAGGATGACGCCGATGACGAGGAAAAATACGAGCAGGCCCAGCTCGCTCGCGCTCGCCTGCAAAGTCTGGCCCAGGATCTTCAAGCCCCTGGAGTGCCTGGACAGCTTGAGTATGCCGGAACACTCGCACCAGCCGGGTCATCCGCAAAATCGCCAGTGACGTGGCCTGCTGGTCATGCCCTTGGGGCTTGGCCATCTCGATGCCAAGGGTGATGAAGTAGGGCAGGATGGCCACGATGTCAATGATGTTCATGATGCTTTTGAAAAATCCCAGTTTGTTGGGGCACGCAAAAAACCTCACCAGCAGTTCAAAGGAAAACCAAACGATGCAAATAGTTTCCACGATAAAAAATGGATCGGGGACAGAGCCGCGATGCGTGCCGTCGACCCGCGTCCCGTTCATGTCCTTTGCCGGGAGAAACTTCTGCTTATTCTCGTCCCTGAGTTCAGGCAGAGTCTCGAGGCAGAATATGATGATGGAATGAGGATGACCAGCACGGACACGGTGGCAATTCCCCTGGCCGCGATGGAGCTCTCGGGGTATTCGAACAGCAGCCACACCCGCCGCTGGAACTCGTCCGATGGCAGTGGCTCCTCCTCCTCCACCTCCTCCTCTCCGACTGAAGCCCTCGTCTTCCCAGAACTTGACCACGGCCTCGTTGCCGAGCTCGTAGAACTCGATCTCCTCGCCGAACACTTCGAGGGAGACGTTCGACCGGGCGTCTCAGCCGCCCGCCGGACTGGTAGTAGTGGAGGATGGCGTCGAAACTCGGACCGGTTCCTGTCGAAGAAGTACTCGTTGCGCAGGGGGTCATGGTAGCGCGACCTCTTGCCGGGGTCGCCTAGGAGGGTGTCCGGGAACTGGCCGAGTGTCTTGAGCCGCGTCTCGAATCGCAGCCCCGACACGTTGACGACGACCCTCTCGCAGGACTCGTGCGTCAGCGGCTCTGTGCCGCCGTCAAGCAGCGCCGCCTCGTACATGGCGGTTGGAGAACTGCGCGGGGGTCAGAGGTCACAAACGGGTTTTGATTCCTTACCCGTACCCGTACCCGGCCGCACCCGTACCCTACCCGTACCCACCCTGGTACGGGTAGGGTACGGGTATCTGGTACCCGATTGCGACCTCTGGGATGAAGCCATGTTGCAGGCGCGGGTGGGTTGATTCTAGGAACTTGAATTGTGAGAAGAGACAAGACGTTGGGAAATGAGTGACAAACGGTGACTCACCAGTGACTCATGGCCTAACCCGTACCCGGCCGCACCAGAGTCGCAAACGGATACCCGGCTACCCGTACCCAGCCGGGTATGGGTAGTCGGGTATCGGGTAGGGTACGGGTATCGGGTACCCGGTTGCGACCTCTGGCGGGGGTCAGGATGGCAGGCGGCGGATTTCGACAACAAAAATGTCAACAGAAACAAAGCCACGTGGAATAAAAAAAAATACGCAGAAAATCAGTGGGAGCGCAGAAATGAAATTGTATGTTGGTGGTACAGCAATGGATTCTTGATTCTATCTGTGCAGAGCTTTGAGTATCACGCTCAAGCACGCATCGGGCTCGCGAAGGAAAACACACGGCCTGGCGGTAGCGCGTTCACCAATTGTCGCAGAGGATCACAGTTCGAAGGCAGCAACCGCCCTGGTTAATACTGCGGTGCCTACTAACCGTACCGATACTCCGATTCGCACGGTTGGCTACGTACGGTGACAACGTTCAACACACGTCCATACAAGACCGTCACTATTTGCCGTCTGCTTCACAGCGGACGTTAGGAGTCCAGTGACTTCATTCGCAAGAGTCAAACTACCGCAACTGAAGGCGATGTTTTATTTCAGCAGGTAAGGCCCATTGAGCTGGCTCAAGGAAGCGGCTTCTCACTTGTAAATGTCCAGCAGGCAAATACCGGCTACGAACGTCGATTACAAAAAGTTGGGGGAGGAACAGGAGGACCCGGAGGGAGAAAATCCACGCAACCAGGTGAAGATAGACACGCAAAGTGGAGATGTGAAGCTTCCGTGGCTGCAAGGATTCATACTCTTTGGTTTTTTTGGTAAAGTCACGTGGGCAAAAAATAAAATAACGGAAATTCTTCTATAAATAGGAAATATATAATTATACTTTTATTTCTATTTTTATTTCTATAATTTTCATTATTAAAAATAATAATTAGTTATTTTATTTCTACTATTATTACTCAGTTGAGGCCTTGCTGGGTAAACAGCCATCGTAGGCTCAGCGTAGCATCCTTCTAACTAAGATTATTGCTGCGTGAGGCTTCACTGTACAATAGTATCAAGTGGCTCCCTCTACAGTAGTAGTGTCTACCGAGTAGTATCTACCAACTCTATGGTAGTAGCTACACAACAACAACAACATCGTGGTGGTGGTGGTGGTGCTGGTGCTGAGGGCGTTGAAGTTGCTGTTCAAGACTTACCCCTCTCAGCTGCTGTGTTGCTCTGTTGCCGTGGCAACCGCGCTGTCGGCGCTTCTGCGCATGCGCGGTCGCCGTGGCAACCGCGCATGCGCAGACGCGTGCTTTGACCACTCCGAGATCGGCGTAGTGGTAATATTAATAATGATCGATTATAAAGTATTAGTGATCGATTATAAAGTATCGATTTCATTCGTTTACATTTGATGGAGGGTTGGTGGGGGGGGGGGTTAAACAAACAGCACTGACAGGCTCTTGCACAGCACTAGAATATATTGGACATTGAAATATATTGTGAACAAAAACCTATTGATTGGGGGCAAACGGTTCATGCTAAGGGTCCGTCCATAAATGACGTCACGCACCTATGGGGAGGGGGGGGTCAGACATTTGTGACGATGCGTGACGAGGGGGGGAGTTGAGAAATGTGACGTCACATCAAAATGCGCAACTTTAAATAATAATATAATAATATAATTATGTTTTTTTATGTTTTATTTTCATTTTATTAATTTTATTATTTTATTCCCTTCTACGTGACTTTACAGAAAGAACCAAGAAGATATAGACGACACGTTCTACTTCACTAAATAGACTTCGTAATAAATGTTTTCTCCTACAACATCAGAGTTCAGCGCCACATTAAATACGCACCACAATGACAACAATAGTCTACAGCCATTTGAAGCATTTTTATTTGGAGTGGGGGGGTAGAACAGCCCAGGAGGGCACAAGGCAACTGGCGTGTTCAATGGGAAAACAAAGACAAAGATCCCCGTGTAGCCTTAACAGACTGTAGGGGCAAGTGCTGTTAGCGAGCACCTACGAAGGCCGGCACGGCACACGAGGGGGGGGGGGGGTGGCCAGCACCACGCCCGGCCGCCTTTGTCTCCCCAGTGGTCGATGTTTACAAACCGTGCCCGGTAAATTTCGATTTAAAGCTTCTGTCGGGGCCGCTGGTCCCCGAAGTCCCTCCCTGCTCCGGGCGTATGGCAGGGGCTCCGCCGTTCGTCGACCCCTCGCAGCTCTGCGAGCAGCTGCTGCCGTCGCTGGGCTCATCGCCCGACGGCTCCCCTCCCTGGTCCGTCCCTCCGCGAGCTCGTGTGAGAGGCATAGCTCGCCGCACGCTCCCGTTCACCTGTACATGCTGCGTTGTCTCTCCACGGATCACGCGCTCTAAACGGGGGTCAGGGGTCGGAGGGCGAACGACGCTGCCCTCACCCTGCGCGAGTCCCTGTGGCGATAGAGCGGGGACCTGCGGACGCACCGACCCCTTCCCGCACACTACGAGCGCACACACCTGCACACACCTGCACACACCTGCACACACCTGCACACACGCGACACCCACTCGTGCGCCGCTCTACGCAACGCTCCCACTGCGACAATTCAGAGATGCATGCTTAGCAAGCGACTCCACTCAACATCTGGATCGCCAGCAGCTAGCTGGCTTTACGTCCAATCTCCTGCAGTCATTCAAAGCACGTTTTGGAGAATTTCGTGCGCGCACTGGTCTTTTCAAGTTCATCACTCATCCACATGAGTGTGCAGTGGACAAAGTCGACCTGACATGCATCCCCGGGGTCTCTATCGGAGACTTTGAGCTGGAAGTTGCTGACCTGAAGGCATCAGACATGTGGACGAGTAAGTTCAAGTCACTTAATCGAGAGTTGGAAAGTCTTGCGCGACAGCGAGCAGAGCTGGCGCGGGAACACAAGTGGACAGAAATGAAAAATCTTCAACCTGAAGACCAGCTGATTCTTAAAACTTGGAACGAGCTTCCTGTGACATACCACACAAAGCAGCGTGTGAGTATTGCCGTATTGACCATGTCTGGCTCTACATATGCATGTGAGCAGTCATTCTCGAATATGAGGAACATTAAGACCAACCTACGCTCACGTTTAACTGATGGAAGCCTCAACGCCTGCACGAAGCTCAACCTCACCACGTACGAACCAGACTACAAGGCCATCAGCAAAACCACGCAGCACCAGAAGTCGCATTAAAAGTAAGACATATTTAATTTATTATACGTTAAAAATACTATATGGCTCTCAATGAAATATATTTAGAAATATTTGGCTTTTATGGCTCTCCCAGTCAAAAAGTTCCCCGACCCCTGATGTAGCGCCTCTAGAGGCTGCGGGATTTCACGAGAACAAGCAAAGCGTACGCCCATCGAAACTAACTAATCTACCGTCGACTTTCACAACTCCGCGCATGATGGTACTGTGAGCATACCTGTCAACCCATGATCAGTGCCTACATTATTATAGACCAATTTAGACCTTATTGGTCACCCTGTGCCATTATAGATCTCAACGTTTATCCTACAACGTCCCATCATCACAAGGGAGAAACACAAACAGACAAACATTTTTTTGTGCCCGTATTGAAGCGGCTGTGCGCCGTATTGACTTGCAAACTCAATTTTCCTGCACAAGAATACGGGTAAACCGCATGGGTTGACAGGTATGATGTGAGCGGGAAAAATCGAAGCGTCGATACTCAGCCAGTCTCCAGGCTTTGTCTGGCTACCCCCCTCCCCCCTTTCCACGAGGATTATTCAGCGGTCCACATGACCTCCGATTAGCACGCTTGACTACGTACGGTGCGAAAGAAGCTCGAAATGCATAAAATCACGTGCGGAGGAGATGCAGCTGGCAGCCAGGAGTGCGTGCCGTTCCTCACACCCAAGAGCAGTCCCATCACCACCCTCATCACCACCACCACCATCATCACCACCACCACCACCATCACCACCACCACCATCACCACCCTCATCACCACCATCACCACCCTCATCACCACCATCACCACCATCATCACCACCACCCCTCACCATCACCACCACCATCAGCATCACCACCATCACCACCACCGTCACCATCATCATCACCACCACCACCACCATCACCACCCTCATCACCACCATCACCACCACCACCATCACCATCATCACCACCACCCCTCACCATCACCACCACCACCACCATCACCACCCTCATCACCACCCTCATCACCACCATCACCACCATCATCACCACCACCCCTCACCATCACCACCACCATCAGCACCACCACCATCACCACCACCACCATCACCACCCTCATCACCACCACCACCATCATCACCACCACCCCTCACCATCACCACCACCACCACTATCACCACCCTCATCACCACCCTCATCACCACCATCACCACCATCATCACCACCACCCCTCACCATCACCACCACCATCAGCACCACCACCATCACCACCATCACCACCACCGTCACCATCATCATCACCACCACCACCACCATCACCACCCTCATCACCACCACCACCATCACCATCATCACCACCACCCCTCACCATCACCACCACCATCAGCACCATCACCACCACCATCAGCACCACCACCATCACCACCACCATCACCACCACTATCACCACCATCACCACCACCACTGTCACCACCATCACCACCATCATCACCACCATCACCACCACCATCACTACCATCACCACCACCGTCACCACCACCACTGTCACCACCATCACCACCATCACCACCATCACCACCACCACCATCACCACCATCATCACCACCACCATCACTACCACCACCATCACCACCACCACTGTCACCACCGTCACCACCACCGTCACCACCACCATCATCACCACCATCACCACCATCACCACCATCACCCCTCACCATCACCCCCACCATCACCACCACCACTGTCACCACCATCACCATCACCACCATCATCACCACCATCACCACCATCATCACCATCACCACCATCACCACCACTATCACCACCATCACTACCATCATCACCACCACCACCATCACTACCATCACCACCACCACCATCACCACCACCACCATCATCACCACCACCACCATCACCACCCCTCACCATCACCACCACCATCAGCATCACCACCATCACCGTCACCATCATCATCACCACCACCACCACCATCACCACCCTCATCACCACCATCACCATCACCACCACCACCATCACCATCATCACCACCACCCCTCACCATAACCACCACCACCACCATCACCACCCTCATCACCACCCTCATCACCACCATCACCACCATCATCACCACCACCCCTCACCATCACCACCACCATCAGCACCACCACCATCACCACCACCACCATCACCACCCTCATCACCACCACCACCATCATCACCACCACCCCTCACCATCACCACCACCACCACTATCACCACCCTCATCACCACCCTCATCACCACCATCACCACCATCATCACCACCACCCCTCACCATCACCACCACCATCAGCACCACCACCATCACCACCATCACCACCACCGTCACCATCATCATCACCACCACCACCACCATCACCACCCTCATCACCACCACCACCATCACCATCATCACCACCACCCCTCACCATCACCACCACCATCAGCACCATCACCACCACCATCAGCACCACCACCATCACCACCACCATCACCACCACTATCACCACCATCACCACCACCATCACCACCACCACTGTCACCACCATCACCACCATCATCACCACCATCACCACCACCATCACTACCATCACCACCACCGTCACCACCACCACTGTCACCACCATCACCACCATCACCACCATCACCACCACCACCATCACCACCATCATCACCACCACCCCTCACCATCACCACCATCACCACCACCACCACCACTGTCACCACCATCACCACCACCATCACTACCACCACCATCACCACCACCACTGTCACCACCGTCACCACCACCGTCACCACCACCATCATCACCACCATCACCACCATCACCACCATCACCCCTCACCATCACCCCCACCATCACCACCACCACTGTCACCACCATCACCATCACCACCATCATCACCACCATCACCACCATCATCACCATCACCACCATCACCACCACTATCACCACCATCACTACCATCATCACCACCACCACCATCACTACCATCACCACCACCACCATCACCACCACCACCATCATCACCACCACCACCACCATCACCACCCCTCACCATCACCACCACCATCACCATCACCACCATCATCACCACCATCACCACCATCACCACCATTATCACCACCACCATCACTATCATCATCACCACCACCACCATCACTACCATCATCACCACCACCACCATCACCACCACCACCACCATCACCACCCCTCACCATCACCATCACCACCACCATCACCACCATCATCACCACCACCATCACTACCATCACCACCACAATCACCATCACCACCACCACCATCACCACCTCACCACTCACCACACATCACTCACCACTCACGTTGGCCGTGGCTGAGAATCGAACTCAGGTCGCCAAGTTCATAGCGCAATGCCCTCGCCAAAGTGCCATCGCTCAACCCAATGTCATAAGCATTTACTAAACTTTACCAGACAAGTTAAATACTTCAAACTATGCTTTGTTTGGCATTATAGCATACTAGCGGAAGTACCCGGCTTTGCCCGGGTGAAAAATATCTTTCTTAAAAACCTTACATGTATATACACAGATACTAAGGTATTGTCAAAGCCCGGTGGGCTGTTTGTACATTTTTCCACCAACAAATATATAAGAGGCTTTCACAAGTCCAAAAAGTTGTAGAAAGTGTGGGGTAAATAGTTGATGTCAAAATGTTTCCGAAAATTGTGGTCTCCCCCCCCCCCCTCAAAAAATAGCTTTACCCCTCGTAGGTATATATACTAACAACACCTTACATACAACAGAGGAAGTGGTATCTATTGACTCTGTAGTAGTATCTACTGACTGTACCGTAGTATCTACTGAGCCAGTAGTAGCTACTGACTGTGTAGTAGTATTTAGTGACTGTAATAACTACTGACCATAGTAGTATTTACTGGGCCTACAGTAGTATCTACCGACTATATACTCGTAACGACTAACTGTATAGTATCTGCTGACTCTATAGTGTATCCACTGACTATAGTAGTAACTACAAAATCTATAGCAGTATCTACTCACTCTATAATAGTATCTACTGACTCTAGTAGCTACTCACCGTAGCAATATGTCCTGACTGTATAGTAGTATATACTGACTGTAGCAGTATTGACTGACTGTAGTGGTATATTCTGACTGTTTAAGTATTTACTATAGCGGTATCTACCAACTCGATAGCAGTATCTACTATCGCTACAGCAGTGTATACCGACTGAGGTCGTACCTGCTATCACTACAGCGGTGCATACTGCTGTGTTGGTACCTGTTATGATGACATCAGTGCATACTGACTGTGGTGGTACCTGCTATGATTACAGCAGTGCATACTGCTGTGGTGGTATCTGCTATGATGAGAGGAGTACATATTGTGGTGGTGGTACCTGGTATGATAACAGCAGTGCATATTGACTGTACTCATCATTCACCCTCACCATTCACCACTCACAACTCACCCTTACCACTCATCCTCACCACTCACCACTCCCACTCACTATTCACCATTCACCCTCACAACTCACCACTCACCAACCTCCCTCACCAATCTCCCTCACCACTCACCCTCACCACTCACCCTCACCACTCACCCTCACCACTCACCAATCACCACTCACCCTCACCACTCACTCTCACCACTAACCCTCACCACTAACCCTCACCACTCTCACTCACCACTCTCCCTCACCACTCACCACTCACTCTCACCATTTATCCTCACCAATCACCACTCACCACTCTCCACTAACCCTGACCACTCAACCTCACCACTCACCCTCAAAACTAACCACTCTCTCACCACTCACCCTCACCACTCAGCACTCACCCTCACCACTCACCCTCACCACTCACCCTCACCACTCACCGCTCACCACTCACCCATCACCACTCACAACCGCCACTCACCCTCACCACTCATCCTCACCACTCACCCTCACAACAACCACTCACCCTCACCACTCACCCTGACCACTCATCCTCACCAATCACACCCTCACCAATCACCACTCACCCGCACTGCTCACCCTCACCACTCACGCTCACCCTCACCACTCACCCCTCACTAATCACCACTCATAACCGCCACTCACCCTCACCACTCACCACTCACCCTCAACACTCACCCTCACCACTCACCGTGACCACTCACCCTCACTACTCACCACTCATCCTCACCAATCACACCCTCAACAATCACCACTCACCCTCACAACTCACCCTCACCACTCACTCTCACCACTCACCACTCACCCCTCACAACAACCACTCACCCTCACCGCTCAGCACTCACCCTCACCAATCACCACTCACCCTGACCACTCACCACTCATCCTCACCAATCACACCCTCAACAATCACCACTCACCCTCACAACTCACCCTCACCACTCACTCTCACCACTCACCACTCACCCCTCACAACAACCACTCACCCTCACCGCTCAGCACTCACCCTCACCAATCACCACTCACCCTGACCACTCACCACTCATCCTCACCAATCACATCCTCACCAATCACCACTCACCCTCACTGCTCACCCTCACCGCTCACCCTCACCCTCACCACTCACGCTCACCCTCACCACTCACCCCTCACTAATCACCACTCACAACCGCCACTCACCCTCACCACTAACCCTCACCACTCACCCTCACCACTCACTAATCACCTCTCACAACCGTCACTCACCCTCACCACTCAATCTTACCACTCACCCTCACCACGCACCCTCACAACAACCACTCACCCTCACAACAACCACTCACCCTCACTACTCACCCTCACCACTCATCCTCACCAATCACACCCTCACCAATCACCACTCACCCTCACTGCTCACCACTCAACCTCACCACTCACGCTCACCCTCACCATTCATCCCTCACTAATCACCATTAACAACCGCCACTCACCCTCCCCACTCACCCTCACCACTCACCCTCACCAATCACCACTCACCCTCACCACTCACTACTCACCCTCACCACTCTCCCTCACCACTCTCCCTCACCACTCTCCCTCACCAGTCACGCTCACCACTCACCCTCACTACTCACCCTAACCACTCACCACTCACGCTCACCACTCACCCTCACCACTCACCCTCACTACTCACCACTCACGCTCACAACTCACCCTCACTACTCACCCTAACCACTCACCACTCACCCTCACCGCTCACCACTCACCCTCACCACTCACCCTGACCACTCACCACTCATCCTCACCAATCACACCCTCACCAATCACCACTCACCCTCACTGCTCACTCTCACTGCTCACCCTCACCACTCACCCTAACCACTCACGCTCACCCTCACCACTCACCCCTCACTAATCACCATTCACAACCGCCACTCACCCTCACCACTCACCCTGACCACTCACCCTCACTACTCACCACTCATCCTCACCAATCACACCCTCAACAATCACCACTCACCCTCACCACTCACGCTCAACACTCACCCTCACCACTCATGCTCACCACTAACCCTCACCACTCACCCTTCACTAATCACCACTAACAACCGCCACTCACCCTCCCCACTCACCCTCACCAATCACCACTCACCCTCACCACTCAACCTCACCCTCACCACTCACCCACACCACCACCACTCTCCCCCTCACCACTCTCCCCCTCACCACTCTCCCCCTCCTAAAGGAATCTACAACCTTCGATGATTCCTTTGCGCGATTCAAAGAATCGATTTCTGGCGCATAGGAGGTTTCCATTTTTAATTACAGAGTTTTATTTTCATTGTTATGTTATGTTTTAAAGTTTTCAGGAGTTTTTAATTATATTTTAGCCCCGGTCAACGCCGGATATTTCCCATTCGTAGCAGTTTATATCAACTCTATAACCAACTAATATTAAACGGAAATAAGGTGATTCTAAATGAATCTACAACCTTCGATTCCTTTTCGCGATTCAGAGAATCGATTCTTGGCGCGGTCGGGTTTAGAGTTTTAATTACACAGTTGTATTTTCATTGTTATGTAATGTTTTAAAGTTTTCAGAAGATTTTAAATGTATTTTTCCCCCGGGCAACGCTGGGTATATCGAGTTTATACCACAAAGTCGTCGCTTGACACGGGTGGGGTGTCGAGGCCTAGTACCGTGCAGAGCCTCCGGCCTTGCCTAGATTGCCTACCCGGCTGAGGGTGTGTACTGGGGCCAATACCCCCCCCCCCACGCGCTACAATAATACTGTCTAATCGCTATAATTTTATTATCTACCGACCCTATAATAGTAATTGCACACATTGGGATGGGGGGGGGGAGTGAATAGGACGTGAAACTTTGATGAATTTACCTCAGAATCGCGTGTTAATGCATGCGCATATTTTTAACGGTAATTCAAAATGGTGTCCACCCCGCAGCGAACGCGTCTCTACCCGTTGCCAGGGGCAACCGCCGTGGTCCGCGCCGGCCGGCAAGAGTAAATAAACAAAGCGTTAAATAAATAAATAAAGATAAATCGCACTAAATCGATAATCGGTCCGATTTAAAGTTTAGAGACGAAAAATCGGAAATGCCTAAGTTTACCGCGGGGCCGGGGGCGTGCCCACCTGCAAAATTTAATCTCGCCGAACCCCACGGTCCGAGAGCTAAATCCCCCGGTAGGGAGCGTACGCGGACGGACGGACGGACAAAAAATGAATTATATAGGTTAGATGTTACAAAGAGGATGTTAAAAGGCATCCATGCAAACATTTTGGCACATTCATGCAATGTTCCAAACTGAAACTGCACAGTTGTTTTACTGCGGTGTCTTTGTCTGTTCGTGTGTTGTGCTATGAACCCTCTGACCCCCCCAGTTGAATTCTCTGCTGCATCTCGCACTCGGGGCGAGTGACATCTGATCCGGTCCGGAGCCTCCCCTAGGGCGACTCAGTCTTAAATAACTGCCTGATGCGGTGGTGGGGTAAACCTCCATCGTGGGGATCCACAGGAAGAGACGGTGTGGTGCTGGCCAGACCGGGTCCTCGTCCACTGTGTCAGCTTCATGAGGTGCTGGCTAAAATGCACAGTCCTAAAAGTCCACGGAGGTAATGCACCGAGCAGAGATGATGTCCCGAGTACATTCGTGAGGTATGAAGGCGATGATGTTCAAGCTGCCTTACAACTTCCACCGCTGGTCAGGTTCTTGAGGATTGGAAGGATGCCCTGGTGCCCCACCCTTTATAAAAGGAGCAATGCACCGATTGCAACAAGTGTGTGAGTAATGGAGCAGTTGCAGAGAGTGTACAGGAGACCATGTGGCTGTGTGCGTATGACCTATTCCAATTTGACAGCAGAGAGGTCCCACGCCAAGTCAGTCGAACAGTTTTCACTTTTCGTCAGCCGCATAATGCTGCGAAGAAGCTGCCTGGTCTGCCGTGCCACAAAAAAGAAGGCTCCAGTTCTTCTCGGCAACAACTATTTCCTCACTGTACACTTGTGAAACCTGGGAACCCTTAACAGGAACGTTTTGCTGGCTTGAAATATTCAGGATAGTCTGCCTATGATTCATCCTGGGTTTATCCTCACTGGTGAGCTCCTCTGGCAGTGGAGAATACATTTGGCTGGGTGATGTAGTGCGCATGCCCAGCCACCACTTGCCTTAGCAGCTTCTGTTTGGCTGGATAAAGGGAGCTGAATGAGCATGGCACAGCTTAGAGAAGAGATGAGTTGACGTGATACAGGATCTGGAATTGAATCAACTTTTAGACGATTGGTACCAGTGGTGTCAAGATTGGCCTTCGTGGAGGAGGTACATGAAAGCCTTCACTGGGCAGCAGGAGGCAGCCGCCCTCTGGTAACAACAGCGAGTGGAAGAGCGACGCTCACAACAATGGGCAGAGCCCCGGGCGGCTAAAGCACGGAAAGATAGCAAGGCCGGTAAAATGTTATCCTGCCTTCGACACTTCACATGGCTTAAAAGTGAACCTAGCCTGGCACAAGTGCAGTGGTGACATCACCGCGACTCACTGGCAAATGTAAGTTGTTGTGTATGTATGTTTTTGGTGTGCGTAAGCACGTGTGTCTGTGTGTGTGTGGGGAGCGGTGGTGACGATTATCTGAACCGGTTCTGGGCATCCCCTAGGTCGACTCAGCCTCAAATGAGTACCTGGTGCGGTGTGTAGTAAACATCGCCACTGGGGAGACAAAGGCGGTCGGGCGTGGTGCTGGCCACCCACCCCCTCGTGTGCCGTGCCGGCCTTCATAGGTGCTCGCTAACAGCACTTGCCCCTACAGTCTGTTACAGGCTACACGGGGGATCTTTGTATGTATCTGTGTGTCAATTGTTTCTGTGTCCATGTGCGTGTGGAGCGGTATTTTAGTGGTGAGCGCTGTAATATTTCCCGACCACGGCTCACATCAGTGGCGAGTGACATCAGCATTGGTCCTGGACCTCGCCTAGGTTGACTCAGCCTTTAAACGAGTCCCCAGTGCGGTGTATAAATACCGCCACTACTGGGGGGACAACAGCAGCTGAGCCACGCCAGTCTGCAGAGGTGTGATTGCTCGTGGTTCTGCGTGTGTCGTTGTCTGTCGTGGTTCGCGGCCTGCGCTACAAACCCGGCAAACTCGAGTCTGCTTCCTGCTCACGGCCAACACCGGTGACGATTGTTTGAACCGGTTCTGAGCCTCCCCTAGGTCGACTCAACCTTAAACGAGTACCTGGTGTGGTGTGTAACCATCACTCGGTGTGCAGTGCCGGCCTTCGTAGGTGCTCGCTAACGGAACGTGCCACGACAGCCTGTTAAGGCTACACGGGGGATCTTTGTGTCGATTTGTGCGTGCGTGTGTATGGGCGTGCGTGTGTGCGTGTGTGCACGCACGTATGTGTATGCGTGTCAAGATCGGCCTCTGTGGAGGAGGCTCGTGAAGGACGCTACTGGGCAGTTGGAGGCAGTCGCCCTCCAACAACAACGGAGGGCGGAGGAGCGACGCTCACAACAACGAGCGGAGCGCCGGGTGGATAAAGCACAGCAAGTTGGTACAGTAGGGGGCACAGGTGGTGCATCAGCCAGTCATCTCGGTCATCTCGGTCAGTCGACCCGTGGCACCTGCAGGGTCTGCCCCGTGACCTCTTGCCAGTGGGCGTTCGACACTTCACGTGGCCTCAAGGTGCACTTGGCCTGGCACAAGCGTCGTGGTGACGTCACCACCACTTAGTGACGAATGGCGGTTGTTGTTGTTGTGTCTGTCTGTGTCTGTCTGTGTGTGTCTATGTCTGTGTCTGTCTGTGTGTGTCTATGTCTGTGTGTGTGTCTGTCTGTGTCTGTGTGTCTGTGTGTGTCTGTCTGTGTTTATCTGTGTAGTGTATAGAGTAGTGTATAGTGTAGTGTATAGTGTAGTGTATAGAGTAGTGTAAAGTGTACACATTACACGATACACTGTACCAAAAAAACACTGAGAACGCGCTGCTGATGTTTTATTTGTCTGGCATCATGGCCACACTCCCCGTGTCTCTCTCCCCGTGTGTCTCTCTCCCCGTGTCTCTCTCCCCGTGTGTCTCTCTCCCCGTGTCTCTATCTCCCCATGTCTCTCTCCCCGTGTCTCTAATTCTGTGTCTGTCTCCCCGTGTATTTCTCTTCGGTAACATTCTTCAAATCCGGGATACTCTCTCCGCTCCTTCTCTCAGTAATTACATAGATGCCTACACGGGGAGAGAGAGGAAGGGAGGCACAGAGACAGAGAGACAGAGAGAGACACTACAATTACCAACACAGCACAGAGCAAGGCAGTGTGTAGATTCCAGGCAGTTGGCACTCACCAACTCCCAGCGTCTCTTACCTGAATGTCTACGTCTCACCGTGTCTCCGTGTGTCTATGTGTGTCTCTTGGTGTCTCTGTCTATCTCCATGTGTCTCCGTGTGTCTCCGTGAGTGTCTGTGAGTCTCTGTAAGTGTCTGTGTCTGTGTGTCTCTGTGTATCTATGTGTGTCTCCGTATTTCTGTGTGTGTGTCTTCGTGTGTCTCTGTGTGTGTGTCTCTGTGTCTCTGTATTTCTGTGTCTCTGTGTGTCTTCGTGAGTCTCTGTGTCTCTGTGTGTATGTCTCTATGTGTGTGTCTCTGTGTGTGTCTCTGTGTGTGTCTCCGTGTGTCTCTGTGTGTCTCCATGAGTCTCTGTGTGTGTGTCTCCATGTGTCTCCGTGTGTCTCCACGTGTCTCCGTGTGTCTCCACGTGTCTCAGTGTGTGTGTCTCCGTGTGTGTCTCTGTGTGTGTCTCCGTGTGTCTCCATGTGTCTCCATGAGTCTCTGTGTGTGTGTCTCCATGTGTCTCCGTGTGTCTCCACGTGTCTCAGTGTGTGTGTCTCCGTGTGTGTCTCTGTGTGTGTCTCTGTGTGTGTCTCCGTGTGTCTCCGTGTGTCTCCATGAGTCTCTGTGTGTGTGTCTCCATGTGTCTCCGTGTGTCTCCACGTGTCTCAGTGTGTGTGTCTCCGTGTGTGTCTCCGTGTGTGTCTCTGTGTGTGTCTCCGTGTGTGTGTCTCCGTGTGTGTGTCTCCGTGTGTGTCTCTGTGTGTGTCTCTGTGTGTGTCTCTGTGTGTGTCTCCGTGTTGGAGGCAGTCGCCCTCCAACAACAACGGAGGGCGGAGGAGCGACGCTCACAACAACGAGCGGAGCGCCGGGTGGCTAAAGCACAGCAAGTTGGCACAGTGGGGGCACAGATGGTGTATCAGCCAGTCATCTCGGTCAGTCGACCCGTGGCACCTGGGTCTGCCCCGTGACCTCCTGCCAGCGGGCGTTCGACACTTCACGTGGCCTCAACCTGCACATGGCCTGGCACAAGCGCCGTGGTGATGTCACCGCCACCTAGTGGCGAATGGCGGTTGTTGTTGTCTCTGTGTCTGTGTCTCTTGTGTGTTTCCGTGAGTCTCCGTGTGTCTCCGTGAATCTCTGTGTGTCTATGTGTGTCTCCGTGAGTTACTGTGTGTCTCCGTGTGTCTCCGTGAATCTCTGTGTGTCTCTGCGTGTCTCCGTGTGTTTCCGTGAGTCTCCGTGTGTCTCCGTGAATCTCTGTGTGTCTCCGTGTGTCTCCGTGAATCTCTGTGTGTCTCTGCGTGTCTGTGAGTCCACGTGTGTCTCCGTGTGTCCCACTCCTGCGTCTCCCTTTGAATGATCTCGCCAGGACAATGAGGAGGCAGACGAGGGAGAAGATGAGAGGTGGGACTATGGCAACAACCAGCAGAGACCCAGTACCCACACCAGCACCACCATCCAGCACAGAGTCATCCCACACACCATCATCATCATCAGCGGCAGCGGCGGTGATGGTGGTTTGGAAACGGTGATGGTGGTGGTGCTGTCTACACAGACACAGGGAGACACGGTTAGAGATGGTGAGAGAGAGACACGGGGAGACACGGTTAGACACGGGGTGAGATAAACAGACACGGTGAGACATGGGAAGACGTAGAGACATGGTGAGACACGGTGAGACATGGTGAGACATGGTGAGATACAGAGACACGGTGAGAGAGACACGGGGAGACACGGGGAGACACGGTGAGACAGAGAGACACGGGGAGACACGGGGAGACACGGGGAGACACGGTGAGAGAGAGAGACACGGTGAGACATGGTGAGATACAGAGACACGGTGAGAGAGACACGGGGAGACACGGGGAGACACGGTGAGACAGAGAGACACGGGGAGACATGGGGAGCAACGGGGAGACACGGTGAGAGAGAGAGACACGGGGAGACACGGTGAGACACGGGGAGACATGGTGAAATACAGAGACACGGTGAGAGAGAGAGAGACACGGGGAGACTCGGTGTGTGGTGAGGCAAGGGTTCAGCGGGGTGTGAGGGGTGACCCCCGTCCAAGCCCCCGCGCTGCATCCGGATCAAACTTATTCAAAAAAAATTATCAGAGTCATTCTTAGTGTACATTGTCGAAAACGACACGGATACAAGAGTGGCGAGGTGAGCGTCGCTCACCTCTGACGGTGAGCGACGCGTACGCAGTGGGGGTCCCCAGGCTGAAGAGGGAGCAGCTGTAGAGCCCCTGGTCCCGCGTGGAGACGCGCGAGATGGTGACGTCCAGCCGGGTGGAGCTCCAGTGCAGCAGAGAGACACGCGGGTCCATGAGGGCTGAGACACGGAGACACAGAGACAGAGAGACACAGAGACAGAGAGACACAGAGAGAGACACAGAGACAGAGAGACACAGAGAGAGAGAGAGACACAGAGAGAGACACAGAGACAGAGAGACACAGAGAAAGAGAGACACAGAGAGAGAGACACAGAGAGACACAGACAGAGAGACACAGAGAGAGAGACACAGAGAGACACAGACAGACAGAGAGACACGCGGGTCCATGTGGGCTGAGACACGGGGAGACAGGGAGACACAGAGAGAGAGACAGAGAGAGAGAGACAGAGATAGACAGAGATGGTGTTTGCTCTCACCCTTGACGCTCTCGAAGTAGAGTGTGTGACCGTGAGGGTTGCTCCACTGGATTGGGTCTGAGTCCGGATTGTCTGACACCGTGCAGCGTAGCGTGGCCGTGTCTCCCTCGGACACCGTGTCTCCCGTGGCCCACACAGAGAGCGGAGCAGCTGCACGGGAGAGACACGGGAAAAGAGAGACACGGGGAGAGAGACACGGGGAGAGAGACACGGGGAGAGAGACACGGGGAGAGAGACACATGGGGAGAGAGACACGGGGAGAGAGACACACGGGGGGAGAGACACGGGGAGAGAGACACACGGGGAGAGACACAGGGAGAGAGAGACACACAGGGAGAGAGACACGGGGAGAAAGACACGGGGAGAGACATGGGGAGAGAGACACGGGGAGAGAGACACGGGGAGAGGGACACACGGGGAGAGAGACACGGGGAGAGAGAGACACGGGGAGAGAGACACAGGGAGAGAGACACACGGGGAGAGAGACACGGGGAGAGAGAGACACGGGGAGAGAGACACGGGGAGAGAGAGACACGGGAGAGAGACACGGGGAGAGAGACACAGGGAGAGAGACACACAGGGAGAGAGACACGGGGAGAGAGAGACACGGGGAGAGAGACATGGGGAGAGAGACACATGGGGAGAGAGACACGGGGAGAGAGACACAGGGAGAGAGACACACGGGGAGAGAGACACGGGGAGAGAGACACGGGGAGAGAGACACGGGGAGAGAGAGACACACAGGGAGAGAGACACGGGGAGAAAGACACGGGGAGAGACATGGGGAGAGAGACACGGGGAGAGAGACACACGGGGAGAGAGACACGGGGAGAGAGAGACACGGGGAGAGAGACACAGGGAGAGAGACACACGGGGAGAGAGACACGGGGAGAGAGACACGGGGAGAGAGAGACACGGGGAGAGAGACACGGGGAGAGAGAGACACGGGGAGAGAGACACGGGGAGAGAGACACGGGGAGAGAGACACGGGGAGAGAGACACGGGGAGAGAGAGACACGGGGAGAGAGACACGGGGAGAGAGACACAGGGAGAGAGACACACGGGGAGAGAGACACGGGGAGAGAGAGACACGGGGAGAGAGACATGGGGAGAGAGACACATGGGGAGAGAGACACGGGGAGAGAGACACAGGGAGAGAGACACACGGGAGAGAGACACGGGGAGAGAGACACGGGGAGAGAGACACGGGGAGAGAGACACACGGGGAGAGAGACACGGGGAGAGAGACACACGGGGAGAGAGACACAGGGAGAGAGAGAGACATGGGGAGAGAGACACACGGGGAGAGAGACACGGGGAGAGAGAACACGGAGGAGAGACACAGGGAGAGAGACACACGGGGAGAGAGACACACGGGGAGAGAGACACACGGGGAGAGAGACACACGGGAGAGAGACACGGGGGAGAGAGACACACGGGGAGAGAGACACACGGGGAGAGAGACACGGGGAGAGAGACACACGGGGAGAGAGACACGGGGAGAGAGACACACGGGGAGAGAGACACGGGGAGAGAGAGAGACACGGGGAGACACGGGGAGACACGGGGTGAGATAAACAGACACGGTGAGACACGGGGAGACATGGTGAGATACAGAGACACGAGGAGATACGGGGAGATGTGGTGAGATAGAGAGTCACGGGGAGACCCGGTGAGAGAGAGAGACCCGGTGAGAGAGAGAGACACGGGGAGACACGGGGAGACATGGTGAGACACGGGGAGACATGGTGAAATACAGAGACACGGTGAGAGACACGGTGAGAGAGACACGGGGAAACACGGTGAGAGAGACACGGGGAGACACGGTGAGACACGGGGAGACATGGTGAAATACAGAGACACGGTGAGATAGACACGGTCAGAGAGAGAGAGACACGGGGAGACTCGGTGTGTGGTGAGGCAAGGGTTCAGCGGGGTGTGAGGGGTGACCCCCCTCCAAGCCCCCGCGCTGCATCCGGATCAAACTTATTCAAAAAAATGATGAGAGACATTCTTAGTGTACATTGTCGAAAACGACACAGACACAAGAGTGGCGAGGTGAGCATCGCTCACCTCTGACGGTGAGTGACGCGTACGCCGTGGGGGTCCCCAGGCTGAAGAGGGAGCAGCTGTAGAGCCCCTGGTCCCGCGAGGTGACGCGCGAGATGGTGATGTCCATCCTGGTGGAGCTCCAGTGCAGCAGAGAGACACGCGGGTCTGTGTGGGCTAAGACACGGAGACACAGAGACAGAGAGACACAGAGAGAGACACAGAGACAGAGAGAGACGCAGAGAGACAGAGACAGACAGAGAGACACGTGGGTCCATGTGGGCTGAGACACGGGGAGACAGGGAGACACAGAGAGAGAGACAGAGAGAGACAGAGAGAGACAGAGAGAGACAGACAGAGACAGAGAGAGACAGAGAGAGACAGAGACAGAGAGAGACAGAGAGAGAGACAGAGAGAAACAGAGACAGAGAAAGACAGAGAGAGACAGAGACAGAGAGAGACAGAGAGAGACAGAGAGAGACAGAGACAGCGCTTGTCGCTCACCCTTGACGCTCTCGAAGTAGAGTGTGTGACCTTGAGGGTTGCTCCACTGAATTGAGTCTGAGTCCGGATTGTCTGACACGGTGCAGCGTAGCGTGGCCGTGTCTCCCTTGGACACCGTGTCTCCCGTGGCCCACACAGAGAGTGGAGCAGCTGCATGGGAGAGACACGGGGAGAGAGAGACACGGGGAGAGCGACACGGGGAGAGAGACACGGGGAGAGAGACATGGGAGAGAGAGACACAGGAAGAGAGAGATATGGGAGAGAGAGTAAACTAAGCTAAATATAAAAACTAAAACTCAAACTTTGTTTTCGTATTGACCAAGCCCCACTCTGACGCTCTTTGTCAGAAGTGATAAAAAAAATGACATCAGCTCCACTGAGGAGGGGGACATCTTGATCGTCATCAAAGAGACACCCACAGACACCCATAGACACCCACAGAGACCCAAAGAGACCCATAGACACCCACAGAGACCCACAAAGATCTATAGAGACCAATAGACACGCACAGAGACTCACATAAACCCATATACACGCACAGAGGCCCACAGAGACACCCATAATCTATGGGTGTCTCTATGGGTCTCTGTGCGTGTCTGCTGGTGTCTACGGGTCTCTGTGGGTGTCTATGTGTCTCTGTGGGTCTCTATGTGTCTGTGTGTGTCTGTGCGTGTCTGCTGGTGTCTACGGGTCTCTGTGGGTGTCTATGTCTCTGTGGGTGTCTATGTGTCTGTGTGTGTCTGTGCATGTCTGCTGGTGTCTACGGGTCTCTGTGGGTGTCTATGTCTCTGTGTGTGTCTGTGCGTGTCTGCTGGTGTCTACGGGTCTCTGTGGGTGTCTATGTCTGTGGGTGTCTATGTGTCTGTGTGTGTCTGTGCGTGTCTGCTGGTGTCTACGGGTCTCTGTGGGTGTCTATGTGTCTCTGTGGGTGTCTATGTGTCTGTGTGTGTCTGTGCGTGTCTGCTGGTGTCTACGGGTCTCTGTGGGTGTCTATGTGTCTCTGTGGGTGTCTATGTGTCTGTGTGTGTCTGTGCGTGTCTGCTGGTGTCTACGGGTCTCTGTGGGTGTCTATGTGTCTCTGTGGGTGTCTATGTGTCTGTGTGTGTCTGTGCGTGTCTGCTGGTGTCTACGGGTCTCTGTGGGTGTCTATGTCTCTGTGGGTGTCTGTGTGGGATCGTCTCCGTGGGGTAGCCACCCCACGGAGACGATCCCCCTCTCTGTGCCTGTGTTGCTCTCTCTGTGTATCTTGGTGATGTCTGTCTGCTTGTGTGTCTGTCTATAGTTTTCTGGTTAGATTTTCTGTTGCTATTTCATTTATACCTGATGATGATTGCTTGTGTTGCAATCGAAACGTCGTATGCTATTATTTAATTTATTATTTTATCTTTATATGTGACTTTACCGAAATAACCAAAGAGTAATTCCTGCAGTCACGAAAGCTCCAAATTTAAGGTTACTGTTGATGTTATTGTTGATGCTATTGTTGATGTTATTGTTGATGTTGTTGATGTTATTGTTGATGCTATTGTTGATGTTATTGTTGATGCTATTGTTGATGTTATTGTTGATGCTATTGTTGATGTTATTGTTGATGTTGTTGATGTTATTGTTGATGTTGTTGACGCTATTGTTGATGTTGTTGATGCTATTGTTGATGTTATTGTTGATGTTGTTGATGTTATTGTTGATGTTATTGTTGATGTTATTGTTGATGCTATTGTTGATGCTATTGTTGTTACTGTTGATGTTATTGTTGTTATTGTTGATGCTATTGTTGTTACTGTTGATGTTATTGTTGTTACTGTTGATGCTATTAATGATGCTATTGTTGATGCTATTGTTGTTACTGTTGATGTTATTGTTGTTATTGTTGATGCTATTGTTGTTACTGTTGATGTTATTGTTGTTACTGTTGATGCTATTGTTGATGCTATTGTTGTTACTGTTGATGTTATTGTTGTTACTGTTGATGCTATTGTAGGGGCATAGCGCCGGCTGCTGGCGGAGAAGGGTAACTGCGCTGTGCGTGAGTCCTCGCGTCAGCAGGCCACGGTGTAGACGACCGGGGGACCTCTAAAGGGGGAAGTTCACAGCAGGGGAAGTCCCCGGGAACCACACCATGAGAGGGGGGCCCTCCGTCGTGGCTGCTCAAGTCCGTCATCGTCGTCGTCTGCGTCTTCACCATCCCGGGGTGCCGCTAGTCACACGGCGCTAGCGACTGTCCTTACCAAGCAGTGCCGCCGACAGCAGACGGTCCTGATGATGACGACGACGATGCAAGTGCGTGCACCCACGTGCGATACAAGTTGCAATCGTGTTGGTTGACAGAGGAGGACACGTCACCTGGCACTTGTAGACGAATTGTTATCAGCAATAGCGTCCTTAAAGATATTGGTGAAATAACGTCAACACTCGATTAGACATGCACCTCTTAACTCCTCATCCTCCACCTCCTCCGATTACACCCCTTACACCACCTCCTCTACCTCCTCCCCCTTCTCCTCCACCTCCTCCACCTCCTCCTCCACCTCCTCCTCACCTCCTCCACCTCCTCCTCCTCCACCTCCTCCTCCTCCACCTCCACTTACACCTCCTCCTCACCTCCTCCACCTCCTCCTCCACCTCCTCCACCTACTCCACCTCCTCCACCTCCTCCTCCACCTCCTCCACTAACACCTCCTCCTCACCTCCTCCACCTCTTCGTGCCGCTCCATCTTCCCCGCCGCGTGGGGCGCACGGAGCGCTGGCGGCGGCGTTCGCCAGGAGGAGGAAGGGCGCCAGCGAGCGCAGGCGGCAGGAGGTGGAGGAGCTCACGCCGCTGGCGGAGAGCGTCGCCTTGCCGCCCGCAGACACCGCGGGCGGGCGTGGGGAGGTGGGCAGGGAGGTGGGCAGGGTGGTGGTGGGGGGGGTGGTGGTGGGGGGGGTGGTGGTGGTGGGGGTGGTGGTGGGGGGGGTGGTGGTGGTGGTGTAGGGGGTGGTGGTGGTTGTGGCAGCGGTGGTGGTGGTTTTGGCTGCGAGAGCAGGAAGAGACGGGAAATTAGTGGCGAATGGCGGTTGTTGTCTGTGTGTCCCAGCGTGTCTTTGTGTGTGTCTGTGTGTCTTTTAAAATGTGTGTCTGTGTCCATCTGTGTGTGTGTCTCTGTGTGTCTCTGTGTGTGTGTCTTTGTGTGTGTGTGTGTCTTTGTGTGTGTGTCTTTGTGTGTGTGTGTTTTTGTGTGTCTTTGTGTGTGTGTCTTGTTTATGTTTAATTCGTGGTTTCGTGGTAATTCATTGAAGGTGGAGGGGTTACCAGCCCTTCGCACCCGTCCAGAGCCCCTGTTTAGCCACTGTGGTGGTCACAGACACCATGGTGGTCACAGACGCCATGCCGGATCCAAGCAAGAACATCTGCTGGACTACATAGTGACGGACCAGCGGATGCGAGCCCATGTCCTTGACACCAGGACCTACCGTGGAGCTGATCTGCCCTCTGACCATCGACTAGTCATCTGTAAGATGCGCCTGCCATTCTTCCACTCCGGTGGTGGGTGTACACCCAGGATCCCATTCCAACCAAAAGTGGCCTGGTCTCAGCTGATGAAAGTTGCAAGCGAGAATTTCATCATCGCTTGCAGCTGGGGTTGGCATCGTCCCCCACTCCACCTGATGTCGAGGATAAATGGGCGAGATTTAAGACTGTGACTCATGCAGCTGCAATGGCTGCTTTGGGTACGTGGTCCAGACCTCCCCAGAAACCCTGGCTGACAGAGGAGATGTTCAGGATAGTTGAGAAAAAGCGACAGGCCCACTCTCATCGGCTACAGCATCCCACGTCAGAGAATGAGGAGGTGTACCGCAGCCTTCGCTCGGAGGTTCGGAGAGCCGTGAGGCGCTGCAAGGATGGGTGGTGGTCGCGGGTTGCTGAGGAGATGGAATCTGCCTCAGTGGCCCGCGATCACAAATCACTATTTAACTCCATCAAAAAAGTAACCTGCAGCGCCACACCTATTACCATCATTAGGGGAAAAAACGGTGATCCAATCTCCGACCCCCAGGAACAGGTTTGCAGATTTGCTGAGCATTTCTGTGAGGTCCTGGGGGAGGGAAAATCTCTCAGCCAGGAAAACATCATGGCACAAAGTGGGAATAACCCTGCTGAGGCTTCGGTGCCTCAAATATTGGAAGAAGTAACACCCTGTGAGTGGCTGGCTGAGGTGCCATCTGTTGAGGAAGTACTGAAGGCGATCCGGAGTCTGAGACCAGGAAAGGCACCGGGCAGAGATGATCTCCCAAGCGAAATGCTGAGGGAGGGTGGCGCTTGTGCACAGACTGCCCTATATGACATCATAACAACAGTCTGAACCGCTGGACGGGTACCGCAGGATTGGAAGGATGCCCTGGTGGTCCCCCTCTTTAAGAAGGGGGACCGCACAGACTGTAACAACTACAGGGGCATCTCACTCCTCAGTGTGCCGGGAAAGGTCCTGGCAAGGATTATTCAACATCGCCTTGCTAGGCACACTGAGTAGAGGCTTGCGGAACCCCAATGTGGTTCCAGGAAAGGGCGGTCCTGTACAGATGCCATATTTTCTGTCCGTCTGCTACAGCAGAGGTGTAGGGAATTCCAACAAGACCTACATCTCTGCTTTATTGACCTGGTCAAGGCCTATGATACCATCAGTAGGCCTGGGCTCTGGGTTGTTCTTCATGCTTTCGGAGTCCCTGACCCTCTGCTCACGATCATTAAGGACCTTCATGATGGTGAGCGGGCCCGGGTAAAACTACGTGGCCGGGAGTCGGAGCCTTTCCCTGTACACCTTGGGGTGCGACAGGGATGTCCTCTGGCTCCCACATTATTTAACATCTATTTCGACTGCGTAGTTCGTGAAGCCTTCAATAGCTGTACCGGGGGAATTTCCATTTGGTACAGATATAATGGGAGGCTGATCGACGCCCGGGTGCGATCAAGGGATGGCTCCCTATTGGTCAACCACGTTATGTATGCCGATGATTTGGTAATAGCTGCTCATTCAGAAGAGGAGTTGGAGACGCTGCTGCTGAGACTGGAGCGTGCCACTAAGAGGTGGGGCCTTACCATCAGCCCCACCAAAACTAAGCACCTGCCTGGGTATTTTGTACCATCGGACACTCAACCCCCACAACTCCCAATCGGTGATGGGGCAGTTGTGGAGAGAGTGGAGAGTTTCCCATACCTGGGCAGTGTGCTTATGACCGGCTCCAGTTTATCAGCAGAGGTCTCACTCCGAATCAGTCGAGCGGCAATATCTTTTCATCGGTTGCGTAACGCTGTGTGGAAGCTACCTGGTCTGTCGCTCCGCACGAAGCTTCAGGTCTTCTCGGCCACGGTCATTCCCTCCCTTCATAATCAACGTTTTTGGGTTTAGATCGCGTTATTGCCCGATGATGCTGGATGCAATTACCAGCGAAACGTCGTACTCAAATTGTAAATGTTGTGGCTTCAACACACCGGTGGGCTAAAGCAGTGAACTATTTGTCTTTTGTCAACGTGACACATTTTTACTGATTGGCCGTGTCGGGTGGTGGAGGGTTACGACACATTTATAAATAACGCGATCTAAACCCAAAAACGTTGATTATGAATAACATTGGTCGCGAAAGCCTACGTGTTAAATTCCCTCCCTTCTCTACGCTTGTGAAACGTGGACCCCCCTAATGGAGCATCTTCGCCGGTTGGAAACATTTAGGCTGGCCTGCCTATGATCCATCCTGGGTTTAACCAGGCTGGATTGTGTGAGGAGCTCACAAATCCTTGAAAGATCTGGGCAAAGTCCCATCGGTGAGCTCCTCCGGCAGGCAAGGCTGCGTTGGCTGGGTCATGTAGCCCGCATGCCCAGCTACCGCATGCCTAAACAGCTTTTGTTCGGCCGGATCGAGGGGGCTAAAAGGGCGCGGCACGGGCTAGAGAAGAGATGGAGTGATGTGGTACAGGAGGACGTGGAGCTGAGTGGACTTGCCGATGACTGGTACCAGCGGTGTCAAGATCGGCCTCAGTGGAGGAGGCTCGTGAAGGACGCTACTGGGCAGTTGGAGGCAGTCGCCCTCCAACAACAACGGAGGGCGGAGGAGCGACGCTCACAACAACGAGCGGAGCGCCGGGTGGCTAAAGCACGGCAAGTTGGTACAGTAGGGGGCACAGGTGGTGCATCAGCCAGTCATCTCGGTCATCTCGGTCAGTCGACCCGTGGCACCTGCTGGGTCTGCCCCGTGACCTCCTGCCAGCGGGCGTTTGACTCTTCACGTGGCCTCAAGGTGCACTTGGCCTGGCACAAACGTCGTGGTGACGTCACCGCCACTTAGTGGCGAATGGCGGTTGTTGTTGTGTGTGTCTTTGTGTGTGTGTCTTTGTGTGTGTGTGTGTGTCTTTGTGTGTGTGTGTGTCTTTGTGTGTGTGTCTTTGTGTGTGTGTCTTTGTGTGTCTTTGTGTCTGTGTGTGTGTCTGTGTGTGTGTGTGTCTTTGTGTGTGTGTGTCTGTGTGTGTGTGTCTGAGGTAGAGAGGTGGTGAGGTGAGCGTCTCTCACCGCTGACGGCGAGCCAGACGCTGGCCCTGGGGCTGTCTGGGCTGGAGAGGGAGCAGCTGTAGTGCCCCTGGTCCCGCGGGGTGGGTTGGGAGAGGAGGAGGTCCGCAGCGGTGTAGCTCCATCTTATAATGTAGACACGCGGGTCATCGTAGGCTGGGACACGGGGGGACACGGGGAGACACGGGGAGACAGAGAGAGACATGGGGATATAGAGAGAGAGAGGGAGACAAACACAGACAGAAAGACAGAGGGACAGAGAGAGAGAGACGTCGGGATAGAGAGACAAAGAGAGAGAGAGAGACACAGCGACAGAGACAGAGAGAGAGACAGAGGGACAGAGACAGTGCTTGCCGCTCACCTCGGTGGTTCTGGAAGTAGTATGTCTTCCCGTGAGGGTTGCTAAACTCTATCTCGGCATCCTCCGGATTTCTCGACACCGTGCAGATAAAAACGACAAGGTTTCGCTCGATTTCTGCCGTGATCCACACAGAGATGGGAGGAGCTGCTTGGGAGACACACGGGGAGAGAGACACTCACCCACTCACCCACTCACCTACTCACCTACTCACCCACTCACCCACTCACCTACTCACCCACTCACCCACTCACCTACTCACCCACTCACCCACTCACCTACTCACCCAACCACCCACACACAGATCGCTAACCACTACACCACCACTCCCCCCCACACACACACACACAGTGTGCTAACCACTGCACCACCACTCCCCACACTCACACACAGATCGCGCTAACCACTGCACCACCACTCCCCACACTCACACACAGATCGCGCTAACCACTGCACCACCACTCCCCACACACACAGATCGCGCTAACCACTGCACCACCACTCCCCACACACACAGATCGATAACCACTGCACCACCACTCCCCACACACACACACAGATCGATAACCATTGCTGCCTACAAAATGCCATCTCGCCAAACGTTGACCGCCCGTCGGCAACTCGGGTGTGCTTCGACTTTGCGATGCAAATTATCGAGACATTTTCATAGCACCGCAGCCATCACACGATGTGTGTGCAGTCTACATTATAGACTGTATATGTGTGTGCAGTCTACATTATAGACTGTATATATGTGTGGACAGTCTACATTATTGACTGTATCTGTGTGCACAGTCTACATTAGAGACTATCTGTGTGTAGACAGTCTACATTATAGACTGTATCTGTGTGTGAATGCGATGCCTTGGCAGTGCAGCACAAAGGGCCCCCCCCCAACCAACTCCTCCCGACCCCCCTCAAAATCTCAGTGGGCGCCTTACCTGGTGAACTAAAATAACAAGAGTGAGTGGTTTGTAAAACAAGACAGAGGCTCGTACGTGATGGGTGAGGCCGTCCGCTCACGTCCATCAGCATCAGCAGCAGCAGCTGGACTTGAAGCTGCCTCCAGCCAGCCATCGTGAACCCAGAGCGCGACCTCGCTCTGTCCTCTCCCAAGGAGAACCCTGTGGTGGTGCTGGTGGTGGTGGAAGAGACACGGAGAGAGACACGGAGAGAGACACGGGGAGAGACACGGAGAGAGACACGGAGAGAGAGAGACACGGAGAGAGACACGGAGAGAGACACGGAGAGAGACACGGAGAGAGACACGGAGAGAGACACGGAGAGAGACACGGGGAGACACGGAGAGAGACACGGAGAGAGAGAGAGACACACGGGTGTGTGCTCGTCATTGGCCCTCGGCTCCTGTACGCTGCGAAGCAGGTTCAGCGCACGTGGCTAACACGTGTTGAGGGGTAGAGTGATGACGTCATGTCACACTCGCCTCGGGAGCAGTGACGTCATGTCACACTCGCCTCGGGAGTAGTGACGTCAGGCTAGGTGCATGAGGAGCAGGTCACGGGACAGACCCTGCAGGTGCCGTGGGTCGTACTGCTGTGCCAGGCTAGGTGCATGAGGAGGAGGTCACGGGACAGACCCTGCAGGTGCCATGGGTTGTACTGCTGTGCCAGGCTAGGTGCATGAGGAGGAGGTCTATGTACTACACACACCACGCACAGACAAAGCTCCCTCAGGTAGCCTCTAGCAGGCTGTAGGGGCAAGTGCCGTTCATGGCGAGTAGCAGCAGCAGTGTCTATGTACTACACACCACACACAGACAAAGCTACCCCAGGTAGCTTGATTACTGCAGGAATTAAAGAGTTTAATATTTTTTTTTTATCATCAAATCTATTTTCTTTCCACGTGATTTTACCGAAATCTCGCTCCACTCCTCGTGTCTGGGGCAGCAGCTGAGATGGGGGCGCTGCTCGTTCAGCGCGCGGGAGGTCGCGGGTTCGATCCCCGCATCCTCCACGCAAACAACATTTTTCAAAAAGGAAACTCCGTTTTTACATTCACGAGCAGAGAAGCGATTGCGCTGAAGCTAATGAACGTGTTTCAGTGCGACAACAACAACAAGCCGCCAAGACGCTTCCTCGGGGTGCAGCTCTCAGCTGGCGCCTCTCGCGTTCTCACGAGCGCCGCCTGCCGCCCAGAGGCGGGAGTCTTCAGCGCAGCGAGCAACTCGCGCCGCACTTTTACATCAACTAAGATGCGGGTTTAGTAAACTGCAAATCTTAATTCAAAATTGAGGGCGACGAGAGGTCATCGTCTTCTAAAGCTGTTTCACCAATGTGAACATGTCCCCAACAATAACGATGGACGTTACATTTAAAATTTTATTTAAAAAAATATTCCCCGTGGAGGAGGCGGGCATCGATCCGGCGACCTAAACATGGGAGAATTGAACATATTAAGTGGCGTGAGCACGCGACCAGGTGCGCTGATGTCTCTGTAGCATCGAGAGGGTCCTAGTGTCGTTGGTAGCGTGCAAGCTGCGTGTGTCATCTTCTTGGTTCGTTCGGTAAAGTCACGTAGAAAAAAATAAAATAAAAAATTTCAAACGTATAATAAAATACTTACTTTATTATTATTTTATTATGCTTTATTTTTATTAAATTTTTATTATTTTAATAATAAAAATAAAACATAATAAAATCATTATTTTTTGTATAATAAAAGAATAATTTTGTTTTATTTTGATTATTTTATTATTTCCATTCTACGTGACTTTACCGAAAGAACACATGTGTGTGTGTGTACGTGTGTGTATTATTACAACGGAGGGCGGAGGAGCGACGCTCACAACAACGAGCGGAGCGCCGGGTGGCTAAAGCACAGCAAGTTGGCACAGTAGGGGGCACAGGTGGTGCATCAGCCAGTCATCTCGGTCATCTCGGTCAGTCGACCCGTGGCACCTGGGTCTGCCCCGTGACCTCCTGCCAGCGGGCTTTCGACACTTCACGTGGCCTCAAGGTGCACTTGGCCTGGCACAAGCATCGTGGTGACGTCACCGCCACTTAGTGGCGAATGGCGGTTGTTGTTGTTGTATTATGACCACACGTACACGTACACACGTACACACACGTGTACGTGTGTACGTGCGGTGCGTGCTGTCAGAGTCTTCCGGAAGACGCTGGGTCAAATTTAACCCCCATTTAAAATTTGATTTAAAAAAAATATATTGACCTTGGGAGATGCGGGAATCGATCCCGCCACCTCTCGCATGCCAAGCGCGTGGGGGTCTCTTGTCTTCTTCCCGCCACGCGTCACTCTCAGCCTGTGGAGGGGGGGTGGATGGGGGGGTGGATGGGGGGGTGGAGGGATGGGGGGGGGTAGATGGATGAGGGGGAGTGGAGGGCTGGAGGGGGGGGATTGGCGGAGGGCGGGTCACGTGATGGGGGGGAGGGGCAGTCACGTGATGGGGGGGAGGGGCAGTTACGTGATGGGGGGGAGGGGCAGTCACGTGATGGGGGGAGGGGCAGTTACGTGATGGGGGGGAGGGGCAGTCACGTGATGGGGGGGAGGGGCAGTTACGTGATGGGGGGGGAGGGGCAGTCACGTGATGGGGGGAGGGGCAGTCACGTGGCTACTTGTGGGGGGGGGGAGTTTGTTGGTGTGAGGGCGAGTGGAGGGAGTGGATTGAGGTGCGGAGCGAGAGAGACACAGAGAGAAGGCGAGTGGTGGTGATGGTGGTGGTGATGGTGATGATGGTGGTGATGGTGATGGTGGTGATGGTGATGATGGTGGTGATGGTGATGATGGTGGTGATGATGGTGGTGGTGATGATGGTGGTGATGATGGTGGTGATGATGGTGGTGGCGGTGATGGTGGTGATGATGGTGGTGGTGATGATGGTGGTGATGATGGTGATGATGGTGGTGATGATGGTGGTGGCGGTGATGGTGGTGGCGGTGATGGTGGTGGCGGTGATGGTGGTGGCGGTGATGGTGGTGATGGTGGTGATGGTGATGGTGGTGATGGTGATGATGGTGGTGATGGTGATGATGGTGGTGATGATGGTGGTGGTGATGATGGTGGTGATGATGGTGGTGATGATGGTGGTGGCGGTGATGGTGGTGGCGGTGATGGTGGTGATGGTGATGATGGTGGTGATGATGGTGGTGGTGATGGTGATGATGGTGGTGATGGTGATGGTGGTGATGGTGGTGATGGTGGTGATGATGGTGGTGGCGGTGATGGTGGTGATGGTGGTGATGGTGATGGTGGTGATGGTGATGATGGTGGTGATGGTGATGATGGTGGTGATGATGGTGGTGGTGATGATGGTGGTGATGATGGTGGTGATGATGGTGGTGGCGGGTGATGGTGATGGTGATGATGGTGGTGATGGTGATGATGGTGGTGATGATGGTGGTGGTGATGATGGTGGTGATGATGGTGGTGATGATGGTGGCGGTGATGGTGGTGGCGGTGATGGTGGTGGCGGTGATGGTGGTGATGGTGGTGATGGTGATGGTGGTGATGGTGATGATGGTGGTGATGGTGATGATGGTGGTGATGATGGTGGTGGTGATGATGGTGGTGATGATGGTGGTGATGATGGTGGTGGCGGTGATGGTGGTGATGATGGTGGTGGTTGATGATGGTGGTGATGATGGTGATGATGGTGGTGATGATGGTGGTGGCGGTGATGGTGGTGGCGGTGATGGTGGTGGGCGGTGATGGTGGTGGCGGTGATGGTGGTGATGGTGGTGATGCTGGTGATGGTGGTTGAGGTGGAGGTGGTGGTGGTGATGGTTGTGGTGGTAATGATGGTGGTTATGGTGATGATGGTGATGATGGTGGTGGTGGTGGTGATGATGGTGGTGGTGGTGATGATGATGGTGATGATGGTGATGATGGTGGTGGTGGTGATGGTGGTGATGATGGTGATGATGGTGGTGGTGGTGATGGTGGTGATGGTGGTGGTGATAGTGATGGTGGTGGTGGTGATGATGATGTTGTTGATGATGATGTTGTTGATGATGTTGTTGATGATGATGATGTTGGTGATGATGATGTTGTTGATGATGTTGATGATGTTGTTGATGATGATGGTGTTGATGATGATGTTGATGATGTTGTTGGTGATGATGTTGTTGATGATGTTGTTGATGATGTTGATGATGTTGTTGATGATGATGGTGTTGATGATGATGTTGATGATGATGTTGTTGATGATGATGTTGATGATGTTGATGATGATGTAGTTAATGTTGTTGATGATGATGTTGTTGATGTTGATGGTGATCACCCACGATGCGCCCCGCGTGTTCACGCCGCTAGAACTGAGCTGCTCACCGGGTCGCGTCGTGCAAAGGGCGCCAAATTGTGGGGGGAGGGGATTTTTTTCCCTCTTCCTGTCAACGGGGGCATTATTATTTATTTGTTAATTTATTTTTTTTGTCTTTTATTACATTTTTATATTTTACTAGCATAAGTACCCGGCGTTGCCGGGTGAAAAATATGTTTCTTAATAACCTTACATATATACACAGATGGGCTGCTACCCCCCCCCCCCCCGCGCTACAATAATACTGTCTAATCGCTATAATTTTATTATCTACCGACCCTATAATAGTAATGCACACATTGGGGTGGGGGGGGAGTGAAGAGGACGTGAAACTTTGATGAATTTACCTCAGAGTCGCGTGTTAATGCGCATATTTTTAACGGGAATTAAAAATGGCGTCCACCCCGCGGCGAATGCGTCGCTACCCGTTGCCAGCGGCAACCGTCGTGGAAAACCAAACGGACCAATCGCGTCTCGCACATCCCTCACATTTCGTCCAATGAAACTGCGTATGGTCCGGCGACACACACACACACAGACACACACACAGACACACACACACACAGACACACACACAGACACACAGACACACACACACAGACACACACAGACACACAGACACACACACAGACACACACACAGACAGATTTGCGATTTTATATATATAGATTTATTTTCTTCTTCTTGGTTCTTTCGGTAAAGTCACGTAGAAGGTAAATAATAAAATAATAAAAATGGGTGCGTGGGGGGGGGGTAGTGGGGGGGGTGATATTGGGTGGTGATGATGAAGGTTGATCCATAGACAGACTCACAACACAGAGACCCATAGACTACAATGTTATCTCAATAGAAATCGATTCAAACCGCTCACCGTTTCTATCACAATCGATTCGCATGGTATCCCAATAGGAATCGATTCTATCCGCTCTAATCACTAGCTACATCGATTCCTACGTTATCCTAATGTGAATCCATTTCATTAGAACAAATCACCATAATCGATTCCCACGTAATCGAAAATGTATTCGATTCCATCTTGCACTCACCACCACTGTCAATTCCAATGCAGTCCCACTAGGGATCGATTCCATCGGCTCCATTTTTGACCACAATCGATTCACTTGTTATCCCAATAGGAATCGATCCGAGTTTATTATTTGACCTTGAATCGATTTTTCTCTGCACGTGACTTCGGCTGTCGCGTGGTGTGAGTGGGGAGTGGTGGTCCAGTGGTTAGCGCACTGTATGTGAGTGAGTGGTGGTGCAGTGGTTAGCGCACCGTGTGTGTGTGTGGGGAGTGGTGGTGCAGTTGTTAGCGCACTGTGTGTGAGTGGGGGAGATCCGGGCCCCGTGGTGTCGACGTTTCTCTATTTCCTCCTTCACGACGTTTGAATGACAACAACAAACAACGTGTCACTGTCGTCGTCATCATCACCAGCGTCTCGCGTGCCTCTCTCACAGACTGCCCCGGCGATGTCGGCCTGCTCTTGGGCCGAAGCCTCGGGCTCGCCTAGCGGGGCTGCCGGGAGAGGCGCGCCTCGAGGCGGCCAGCGCAGTAGGCCGCAGGCGCCCTTTCGCCGCGGGCTCGTCGAGGAGAGCGACTGGGCGTGGTGGGTTCAGTGCGCGGCTGTTGGTCCCCACGTGACCACGTGACCACGCCGCTCGCCGCCGCCGCCGCGTGTTGGGGACCACTTAGTCGGGGGGGGGGCTGGTTCAGGTTTCACTGATTTAAGTGTAGTGTGTAGTGTAGTGTGTAGTGCAGTGTGTAGTAGTGTATAGTGTAGTGTATAGTAGTGTGTAGTGTATAGTAGTGTGTAGTGTAGTGTATAGTGTAGTGTATAGTAGTGTGTAGTGTGTAGTGTAGTGTATAGTGTAGTGTATAGTGTAGTGTATAGTAGTGTAGTGTATAGTAGTGTAGTGTGTAGTGTAGTATAATAGTACAGTGCTAGTGTATAGAGTAGTGTATAGTGTAGTGTGTAGTGTATATAGTAGTGTATAGTGTAGTGTATAGTAGTGTATAGTGTAGTGTATAGTGTAGTATATAGTAGTGTAGTGTGTAGTAGTGTATAGTGTAGTGTAGTATAATAGTACAGCACTAGTGTATAGTGTAGTGTATAGTGTGTAGTGTAGGTATAGTATAGTGTATAGTGTAGTGTATAGTATAGTGTATAGTAGTGTAGTGTATAGTGTAGTATACTTGTACAGCACTAGTGTATAGTGTAGTGTATAGTGTAGTGTATAGTATAGTGTATAGTAGTATAGTGTATAGTGTAGTATACTAGTACAGCACTAGTGTATAGTGTAGTGTATAGTGTAGTGTCATGTATAGTAGTGTAGTGTATAGTGTACTAGTTCAGCACTAACCGGTGTGTTGGAGAGCCAAGCCACAACATTTACAATCGGAGTACGACGTTTCTCCAGTAGTTGCAACTGGCTTCATCAGGCGACAAGCCGGATTTGTGTGGGGAAATGCTGTTTCGTTTGTGTTAAATTTACCAAATCCGTTTTAATAATGATTTTGCGTGTGCCAGGAAATGAGAGTACCTGAAAAAAAAGCTAAGGTTTTTTAAAATCCTTTATATTAAGTTCACTTGCTTGCGCGCTTACGACCGTGCAAATCTTTCGGTCGTTTTTTAACCCACTTCCCGTGATCTAATCGAGCTGACATTTTGCACACAGACTCGTTGTGCGTGACAATTTATTTTCGTGAAAAAAATTTTGCTAAATTTTACACTTTTTAGGTATTTTTTTTAAATATTAAATTACCAATTGCTTAATGGTGGCAGGCAATCATCTGACCCATAGGTGGCAGCCATCTCAAGCCAGAGGACGAGAGGACGCTAGCCGCCCGTTTCAAAGACCAATGTGGGCTGGGTTGTGGCGCATTGAACACGCATATAAAGGATTTATAGTGAAAAACTTAGTTTTTACGGGTTAATTTTTTTAAATTCCCATTGTGATAAACACGAAATAGCCTGTGAAGTTAGGCCTAACCTCCTCCCCCCTCCCTACAATCGCTGTTGGCCCACACGCACACACACACACTGCAGTGAGCAGGCAAGTGATTGCCAGAGGTGACTCGCGTATGTGACTTACTAATGCGTCCGGACACAGACGAGAGACGCACACATGCAGACTAAACGCGGCCACGCACAGCCACAAAGACCACACACACACCATGCAGATTACGTGCAGACACGCAGAGATTACACGGATGCGTAAAAACAAGATACAAAATACGTACTCGCAGACTAAATTAGACACGCACACCCACACACAAATACATGTCCATACAATTTGTATGTGCACATGTGTTTGAAATAGTGTAGTGTATAGTGTAGTGTATAGTGTAGTGTATAGTGTAGTGTATAGTGTAGTATACTAGTACAGAACTAGTGTATAGTGTAGTGTATAGTGTAGTGTAGTGTATAGTAGTGTATAGTGTAGTGTATAGTGTAGTTATACTAGTACAGCACTAGTGTATAGTGTAGTGTATAGTAGTGTAGTGTATAGTGTAGTGTGTAGTGTATAGTATAGTATGCTAGTACAGCACTAGTGTATAGTGTAGTGTATAGTGTAGTGTATAGTGTAGTGTATAATAGTGTAGTGTATAGTATAGTATACTAGTACAGCACTAGTGTATAGTGTAGTGTATAGTGTAGTGTATAGTAGTGTATAGTGTAGTGGGTGGGGAGCGGTGGCGCAGCTGTTAGCGCTACGCTGCGCTACGAACCTGGCGACCCGAGTTCAATTCCCTGCTTGCGGTCAACACCAGTGACGATTATTTGAACCAATCCTGGGCCTCCCCTAGGTCGACTCGGCCTTAAATGAGCACCTGGTGCAGTGTGTAAACATCGCCACTGGTGTTGGCCACCCACCCCCTCGTGTGCCGTGCCGGCCTTCATAGGTGCTCGCAAACAGCACTTGCCCCAACAGTCTGTACTGGCTATACGGGGGATATTTGTCTTTGTGTATGTGCACACACACAAAACAAGATACGTCTCCCACCATAGCCCTCTTTAGTTTGTTGGGTAAAGTGCTGTTTGGGAACATCTATGAAGGCTGGTTGGGCTGTAAGAGTTCTATGGATTAGATCACCTGAATGAGAAGAGTAGTGCGTTGATATTGAGATGTGGTTCCATTATGTTTCATACTAATCCAACATATCTTTTCTTAAAGCGTTATGATGAAGGCAGGGAATTACTTTAAATGAATGGCAGCGACTACATGTAATGATTGATGTTGGCAAACGTGGCATCAGTTATATCAACAAATGTACATCAGCATTGGGAGCTGAAATTACCATGACATTGTGATGCAAATGTAATGGGTTCCGGAGACACTTGTAGAGGTAACTTCTTTATTACAATCCAACACTCCAACAGTCCTGATACTCTGTTACAGCCTAGGTACACAGCCTAGGTACACAGCCTATGTACACAGCCTAGCGACACAGCCTAGATACACAGCCTAGGTACACAGCCTAGCGACACAGCCTAGATACACAGCCTAGGTACACAGCCTAGGTACACAGCCTAGGTACACAGCCTAGGTACACAGCCTAGGTACACAGCCTAGATACACTACTCTGGCTACGCTCTGGAACTCGCCCTCACAAGGACGTAGAGCCGGGAGTTCCAGAGTCCCACCACTGGCCCCTCACAGTGTCCCAGGGTCCTGAGATGGCTGGTCTCGGGTCTTGGGTCTTGAGCTACAACTGGCCCCAATCGTCCAGGGAGCTGCCCTTTTATGCTCGTCCCCAACGAGGGGTGGCGTTGTGTGCGCCCCCAGATATCCCACAGAGCACACACAGCCCCCCCCTGTTGGTGGCGCCAAGCGGCTTAAGTGTCTGGGGTGCCTGGGATCCTAGCGCCTAGCGCCAAGGGGCTTAAGCGTCTGGGTAGCCTGGGATCCTAGTGCCTGTCGCCAAGGGCTTATCTGCCTAGGGTCCCAGAGCCCCCAGCAGCCCCTCCCCTCTTATGTCACGACACAAGGGCTGTGTTGGAAACTCTTCCTTTGTTGCCAATGTCTGCTCGTCTCCCTTGTGCTGTTGCATGTTCAGCCCCATCTGTTTGGACACGATAGAAGAGCCGTACATGACCAAGTGTGGCCACAGCTTCTGGTATGTGCGTGTCTGCTCGGAGGGAGAATTGCTTCTGTTCCGTCTTGCAAAACACTCGCAGACCAAGTTTCTCGCAATCCAAGGTTTACTGTACTTTGTTGTTGCATTCCATTTCTTTCCACCGTCCGGCGAATGCGCGACAATATCGGTGATTGGTAAATTTTCCAATGATGCTGATAACGGCGATTGCCAATTTACTCGCCGTTGCATTTTGTCTGCGTTTCAGTTGCAAATGCATCCGTCGGAGTCTGGAGGAGAACAATAGCTGCCCAAAGTGCAGTTCCGCCATTAAGAATTCAAAGCAGATATATCCAAACTTCCTCTGTGAGTTGTTTTTTACTTATTTTCCATCCACCTGCATTTTTCGCAAATTTTGTTTCACGGCAATGCAACACAGGCCTTCAACGATTGATGCTCTGCAAACCTCCTGGCTACCATCAAAGGTTTGTTCAAGTTCAAGTTTCATGTATTAGGTGTAGCCATGTGAGCCATTCGGCTCTTGAATCGGGTGCAACTGCAACAAACAAAAAACAAAAACATGAACAAGAAAACATCTTAAAGTGAATATGTGACTGAGTACAAACAGAAAATCCAAGAAAAGACAGCAAAATATTGCAGAAAAAACACCGTACACCAACGCTGTGTGCAAAAATCCCAGTGGGATGCAAGTCAAACAACAACAACAACAACCACAAGACAGCTTAGATTAAGGCCATCAGTCTAACTCTGTACTACAACAACACAAACATGGCTAAAACAATACACTTTTCGAAATCACCAAAATAAAGCCATGAAAGCAATGAAAAAGCAATCATAGGAACTGTGACGGAATTTTACACGAAGCCATCCAGATATACAAACACAGACGTAACTTCAACTAATAAAAGTAAAATAAAAATAAAATTAAAATCTTTTATTTTTATTTAACTTTTATTAATTTTAATTTTTTACCTACGTGACTTTACCGAAAAAACCTAAGAATATGAATCCTTGCAGTCACGAAAGCTTCAAATCTAGAATAACTTCAACTGTGATGATGGGTACAAACTGAGTAATAATGGGAAAGATGTTATTAACCATGCAAAAAAGATTTAACGACACATATTTGGACCATCTTATTTAACAGGTACTATTCTACTTTACCGAGCGTTGACATCCCCAGCGTTTAACAGTACTCTCCTTTTTAAATCCTTTATATTAAGTTCGCTTGCTTGCGCGCTTACGACCGTGCAAATCTTTCGGTCGTTTTTTATTTAAATCCTTTATATTAAGTTTGCTTGCTTGCTTGCGCGCTTACGACCGTGCAAATCTTTCAGTCGTTTTTTAACCCACTTCCCGTGATCCAATCGAGCTGACATTTTGCACACAGACTCGTTGTGCGTGACAATTTTTTTTAGTGAAAATTTTTTTCCATAACTTTACACTTTTTAGGAAAAATTAATTATATTTAATTACCAATTGCTTAATGGTGGCAGGCAATCATCTGACCCATAGGTGGCAGCCATCTCAAGCCAGAGGATGAGAGGACTCTAGCCGCCACGCATATAAAGGATTTATAGTGAAAAACTTTGTTTTTACGGGTTAATTTTTTACCTACCTGACTTTACCTAAATAACCTAAGAGTATGATGCTCGCGTTGTTTAATATTTAACAGCTTTTTCCCCCACACGCGTCTTTTCGCAGTGAACGAGCTGGTCCTGAAGCAGCGTCAGCGGCTAGAGAATCGAATCGAGATGGAAC